>NW_018127983.1:793357-798839 GCF_001952655.1 Monopterus albus
TGATTTCACCTTTTATTTTTTCCTGCTGCAAAATGCAGTGTTGTGTTTCATTATTCACTGCCGTATTTTGCAGGGTTCGTTAGTGACATCATGCCCCCACTTTGCCTGTTCACAATAACACAAGGAGAATAGGGCGCTCCCTTCAGGTGCAGATACCATATGTACATTGTCTACTCGCTTGATGCATAAATCACATTGCGTTGTTTGTGGTTTTTTATAAGGTGCAGGGAGTGAGCATAGTGTCAGGAACTGAAGGATGTGTAATGCATGGCACAAATGTTCCACGTCTTTGCCAGTCCTCCTTATTCTGCACTTCTGTGTCAAGACCAGGGAGACCATTAATGATGGTTAATGGTTTCTCTGTCAATATAAATGCCTCCACAAAGTGCATCTGAAACCATATGGCAGACTCCAGTTGTGATTTGTGCTTCACAGAACCACTGATGGCTAATGCATTTTCAGGATCTGCGGAAGAGGTAGGCTGGCATATTAGACAAAGAGCGCTCAACTAAATAACTCCCACACTTACGAAGAACAGAAACTTTGGTAATCAACACAAATAAAAAAAAAAACTCAGTTTCTGTAGACTTTCAAATTGATATGTGCCCTCATGTGCAGCCAATTTTATATTTATATACTCAAAATGAGAAAAAATGTAAGTTGCATTGAGACCTGAATGTATTTGACAGTTTGATTCTGATGAATCTTCCAGGAGGAAGAAGGTGCAGCATGTTTTACTGAAGACCTTTTGGCCATCTTCAGGCAGTTATTAGGCATCAGCACCAGTGTGTCTTCTCAGAACATACTGGACAGGTGGGATACCTGTACAGCTGTGCAGCTGTAGCCGGACTTCACCACTGAGTTTAGGTTTCGAATTGATGTCAGACACCAAATGTTGCTATCAGATGAATTCAGACTCTTGTGATTGACCTTGTCCATTTACCCTCCAACATCTTGACACTTGTGATGCCAATCGGTGTCTGTAACTCTGGGATTGCTTTGGAGTTTCATGACTCTTTGTTGGACATCATCAGTCTGTCACAGTACAGTCTGCGCTATTTGTAGCTCTGGGGACAAAAGAGAAAAATCAAACGGCACCGTTTGACAAAGTTCACACAAGCTTCCTTGGCTATTTGTAATGTCCGGCAGCCATCCCTTTCCCACCCTGGCCCCATCTCCCATCCGTCCTTTCTCCTTGACTCACTCTGTTTGCATTGTTTTACCCTTTTGCTTGGACTTCAGGTAATAGGAAATGGCACTGACCCCTCCTGATCCCCCCGATTACCTTTGTGAAGCGTGAACGTGGGTTGGAATCACACATCAGGAGACGAGTTGTAATTATTTTGGTGATGCCATCAGCATGGATCAGTCACTTGGGGGGGCTGCTAGTGGAACGTCGCTCGCAGCCATGGATAGAGCCAGCAGCGACCCTCTTTGACTGACAGCTTCGGTAATTAAGCGATTGTAAAGACCCCTCCGACTGTTGTAACAACCTTGTCAGGGCCGGTCTGCATTTGGAACACACTCAGATCAATGTATTCTCCACTGCCAGAGCATTTCTGATCACAGACACAAGGATGGAAAAACAGAATCCTGTGTAGTGGTACTGCATTCCTTGGACTATTTGTCATGACCCCCAAATGCTTTGTTTGACGCTCCAACATAAAAAAAAATACACTGACACATAATGAAGATATTTAGGATGTTTTATTCCAGTGGCAGACCAAAGACGTTAATGCCCAGTGTGCTGACCCTTGATGAATAGAAATAGGTTGTACTCATCCTCCTGTTTCATCATATTTTGAATTGTATAGGATAAAAATATATTAAACAACACATACAATTGCACTTGAATGTCACATGTTTCATTTCTGAATGAGTCGAAATGAGGTTTATAGGTTGGAATAATATACAGAATGCCTGTCTTAAATATCAGATCGCTCTCACACTGCAACCTTTAACTCCAAAGCTCCCGGGATGAAATTTTGCATTGAAATGTGATTCCAATCATCTTAGCCTTTTTCCATCACACCAGGATGAAAAACTGGAGGCTATCTGTTTGCCAGAGGAGTACATTACTGTGCATGTGTAATCTGATCACTAATATACTTGTAAAAAAGAGTAACTGGTGTGAACGTTCCCTCAGTCCTTCGTTATGAAGCCTCTTTGTGCAATAACAGCCAAATAATAGACCGGTTTGTTAATAATACACAAGTCATTGTTTAGAATAGTAAAAAGTCATGTGCTCAGTCTGTTCTTTAAAAGTCTGAATGACTAAACTGGGTTTAGAAAAGGATTCAGAATTATCAAGACAGCTGGAATATCTGTGTAAAGTTAAATCAACAGTTCAGTCATTTACACTAAATGTAGAGACTAATTCCAACATTTGACAGTTGATTTTAGACCCTCTTTCCTCCATTTAGCAAATAGTTGGTGTGTTAACAAAACTTTAAATTATTCTTGATGAATGAAATCATAGTTGAACCTTAGATGAGAAGCTGCTGTGTAAAACCTTTCAGTGCGTGATCTTTTTAAAGTAGAGAGTTTATAGCTGCTATGGGTTTTGTTATGTTTTACAGTGACTGAGGCTGTAGTCAGAGAGGAAACCATGATCAACACTGTTATTGTTTCAGACTAAATAGAAATATGATCTGTGTCTTTTTTTCTGAACAGTAAACAGAGGGAAAAGATTTTTCCAAGTATTGTCACATATATATGCAAAGATATTTTCATTGAATTTCAGTTTGTGTTATGTGACCTGTAAGTGATCCACAACATCCAGACAAATCACACAAAGCCCCTTTTTAGCTGTAATTGTTGGCACCAAAGTAATGAAGATGTTTTGATTGTGTCTGAACTTGTGTCTCAGTTGCTGCTAGATGACTGGAGCCTTGTGGACATTGTCTAACCCACCCACTTTCTCCTGTTCTCCTCCAAGCCATACATCCTCTCTTGGCTTACCGTGACCTCTCGGGAATGTCTCTCTCTCTTTCTCTCACACAGACACACACACAAAGATTAAGTATGTGATATTAGCAGGAGCCAGATAGTTCTAAACACATACCTGCATGTGCCCAGGTGGAAAAACGCTCTTGAAGTCTGGGGAAATATTTCACACAGGTCCATTTTTACTTTTTTTTTCCTTCCAAGAAACAAGTCATCATTACAACAAACTGATTTGCACCAACATGGTTCATGGAATTGATTGTGAAGAAGCCTGTGGACTGTATATTTTCTGGAAACATCCTGATGGAGATTGGACTGCCAGTCTGTATCCCTAAACAGTGTAAACATTATATCCCATGACATGGACAAATAAAGCATTTAGCTTTTTTAATTAATGATGTTCTCCTACGTAAGCACTGGCCAGCAGACAGAGGAGACATTTAGTGCCAAAGAGTCATGCATACCATCAGACCACGTGTTGTTTTTCAGCTTTTAAGTCATATAAATCTTTGAGCACCTGTCAAGAACAGCAGCACTTTGTCGGGATGGTCAGTCACTGACACCTTGGCCATTTAATGCATAACAAAGTTAATACAATATTTAGCTGCTTAAAACACCTTTATCGCTTCAGATTTACCATAATTATAAGTGTAATGTCACATTATTTAAAAATCATGAACTCAGTCTATAATCGACATGTTTTATAGTTGCTCAATGGTGTCAATGTTCATCCATGGGACTGGGATTCTTTTCTTACTAACAAATTATGCTACAGCCTCAGTGTCTGTTAAACTGAAAAAGAAACTTTTTCTGTCTGTTTTTTATTATCATTTCAAAGCTTCTGCTTAAAATGAACAGGCGTGTGACCTTTTTACTGTCCCCTGGGATTTTTAAGTGCAGTGATATCAAATTACTTCATTCATGTGTAAAGAAAAAACATTATGTTCAAAATGTATTCTTAATGTAATACCTCCCAAAATGCCTAGAAATATATGTCCTACTTTAATTCAGATCACTCACCAAATTGCTCTCCTCTCTCCTGACCGGATCGTGACCGGATCGTGACCGGATCGTGCCTTTCATGACGTCGGTCATAGTGTAACTTAAACCTCCATAAGGTGTGTAAGACACAACTGTTTCATTTATGCAAAGGGTGTGTTTATTCAAGAAACAGGCTTAAACTTATTAAAAACCTGTGTAAAACCTCCTCCATCCCTGCGCGCCTCCCCCGCAGTGACTGACGGTATAAATGCGGGAGTCTCTGTGCGCACGCTGCGGCCGTGCAACCTAAAGGTCGCCAGCGGTGAAGTGACAGCTCACACGCGAGGCCGCCGGAAAATCAATGTGGTGCCAGCCACTGTAACACTGCGCCATCATCGACCCTCAGCTCGGGCCAGCAGACGATACCCTAACTGGTAACATTCCGTTTGCTCCCGCGGCGCCTTAAACCCAATAAAGCGATCGATCCGAGGTGTTTTCGGCCTGTCTGTGCGTCTCCGCACATTGACTGACACCTCTAAGCATCGCTTTGATCCAATCTGAGCGCTTTGTAGGGAACAGGGTTTGGAAAAGCCTGACTACAGGCCGCATGTGGGCAGGATGTTCTAATTGGTTCTCCGCTGTGGAGATGACGCTTTTTATATGCGTGCCATGTTGTTGTTGCAGCCCGAGCTTGTTTCCGTGACCGTGACTTCGTTTTAGGCTGAGCTTCGTTAGTGCCTGACTGGTTGGTGACTGTTTGAAGCCAGTCTAAATTTCAAACCAAGCTCTCCGACTGAAATGTGAAGTCATTCCCCTCATTAAAGAGCAGCTGAGGCCTCGGTTTGTCCATGAACCTCGCTGCAGCAGACGGAGGCCTCGCTCTGTCGCCGCCTTGCGCTCAAACTCTGCCTGCGTCTCACGCAGGACGAGCACGGAGCGGTCATCGGTTCACATTAGAGAAATGAACCCTATTTATCTGGGATGCAATATGTGTTTAATTTAGGGACATTTTACACAAATAAAGTAGGGAAATTAATTAGGCCAGATGCAAATCGGGCTGTTTCTATTTAAATTGGCTTCTGAAATAAAAATGATTTCTCAGTGAGTTGCTTCAGGAATGTACCGAGCACATGAGAACATTCAGGAGGCTGCTCGTGGACAACTCAGCGCATTATTAAAGGTTCAGCATTTTTATTTTGTGGAGCAGCCATGTAGAAGTTTAGAGAAATGTTATCAAATCGACGAAAAGGACGTTATAAACAGCTGTTATTTTGGAAGAAAGTGAAGAAAAGCTTTTTAAAAAAGTTTTTAATACTTGTCTTAAGAATGTGTTGCATTTAAAGACGTGTAGAAAAAATATTAAGACATGCACAATAAATAAGTCGCTTTTTAACAGATGAAGTCGCTGATTGTTGCAATTAAAAACGAACAGTTAACAAATGTTTATAATTTATCCTACCAGTGAGAAGAGCAGCAAAAAAATCTCCATCCATCTCCATCGGTCTTCATCAGCATCATCTTCATCATCAACCTGCAGGAGAAGATGAAAAAGAAA
>NW_018127983.1:798878-802830 GCF_001952655.1 Monopterus albus
GCTAAACCCCCACTCGGTAACTCTTCCCCAAGTTCAGGAAAAAAGTTCGCAGGTTGCAGAGAAGGAAAACTCCAACCAAAGGAAATAACACGTCCGTCAGAAAACGTGGAGCACGGGTTTACATATGAGAAGTGGCATTTCCCCTGAACAGACCTAATCCGGGCAGTGCAGCCTCTCTGCAGACACTTTGTCAGCTGAACGCAGCGCACAGCTCCTCCACAGCCATCCAACGCACGTCGGGGGAAAAGTGCTGAATTCCTACTACCTTTGAACGCTCATTAGCACCTCATAATTACTTTACTAATTAGGATGACATGGTTATTAACGAGATGCGCTGCCATGACAGTCACCAGCACTCCTCCCCGTGCCTGAGTATGTCGACCTTACGGCTCTCGGATTATATCCATAAAGATAAATGTCATCCGTGACACCGCAGCCGGTTATCAAGAGGCATCGTTGGCTGATCATCAGCTTCTGAATTGTATTGAAATAGTATTTTAAAAATCAATGTAAAACTCAAAACCAGGTCTGATATTTGACAAAGATAAAATAGAGCAACAACTGAGACATTTCAGCTACTTGCAGCTTAAACGCTTTAAAAAGTTTAACAAAGATTCTGGAAAGTGCCAAACACAAACAAACAAACAAACAAACAAACAAACGACTTAGGGATATCTGTGGAGGAGGTCGATGTTTAGAAGGTACCCTACCATGCTGCTGGAACTTCCGTCCTGCCACTGTGGAGTTTTGCCCTTTAGTTCCTGTTCATCCCCAAAAAGCTCAAATTCTTTTTCTTCTTTTTGATTTTCCACTTTCTCAGTTTTTTTCTGTCTTCGTGATGCAGCATGGCCTTAAAGTAGATGCATACTTTTTTCCTGCCGTTATTTTAAAGAGCTCTATTAGAATTAAACTCAGTTCAGTGGTTGGCCCGAGCTGTCTAGATAAAGAAACAACTTGGTGATTGGTGAGGTGCCGGAGCCGGTCAGGATGTAAGCCAATGGCAGCGGAGAAAGGTGGAGGGGGGAGAGAAAAGGCGTCGAGTGTTTATTATAAAGGAGAAAATATTAATTCCCCCTGCCGTGGGCCGTGACGTCAGTATAGGAAGTCATTGTAGAGCAACACTGGAGCGATTAGCGGCAAAAGGGGGGAGCCTGATGTCGAGGAGTCAGCCCTATGTATATCTCTCTATACGCCTCAACTTTTAACACAAAGTTCAATATCCAAACACAAAAAGGGACGTGGACTACTCAGACCCACACTTTGCTTTTCCGCATTTTCCCTGAATGTACCATCTTGGAGCATAGGCGACCTGAGCCGCTGCTAAACGTGGATTTTGCCTCTTTCCTGGGTTTATGTGTCAACTCTTATTTTTTTTTCTAACTCCGAGTTAATTTTGCTGACTTTCTTTCTGATTTCTACCGGAGGAGAAGCATCTCGCCTCGCTGTTGTTATGAAGACTTCATCTGTCCTTTCTTAATATGGAAGGAGCCAGCGGGTCGAGTTTTGGGATAGACACTATTTTATCCAGCGCGTCCAACTCTGGTAACCCCGTGCTGATGAACGGAGATTTTCGGCTGGGCGACAGCAGGACAGCGGATTTCAGGAGCCAGGCTACCCCGTCACCATGCTCGGAGATAGACACTGTGGGAACAGCCCCCTCGTCCCCCATCTCGGTCACCATGGAGCACGCCGCCGATCCGCATCTGGTCCAGGACAGCCTTCAGCATCACCACCATCACCACAGCCAGACGCAGAAAAAAAAACTCAGCAGCAGCCGCTGGCCGGGGCCGGCTGCGCCCCGAGGACTGCCACCTCCTCGTTTTTAATCAAAGACATTCTGGGCGACAGTAAACCGCTGGCAGCCTGCGCACCTTACAGCACCAGTGTATCCTCACCCCACCACACACCAAAACCAGAAAGTGCCACGGCTCCGGACGGCTTCAGGCCCAAGTTGGAACAAGACGAAAGCAGAAGCAAGTTGGACAAAAGAGACGATATTCAAAGTGAAACGAAATGCAACGGTAAGAGCCCAAAAATAGGCTTTATGTCAGACACGTTACCAGGCGCCAGTTGAAGCTGTCAGTCAGTTGAGATGGATTATTGGCTACATAAGCATGTAGCCAATAATATAGAGCAGGGCTTTGAGCTTCCTATAGTCTGATAGATGTGAAAACAGATGTAATCCTGGTGATCTTCCCCGCGCCCGGGCCTCCCTAGTGGGTCAATTAGAGAGATTATTGTTCTTCCTAGAGGGGAGATCACGGTGCAGTGAAACAGCTACAGATGGACTGACATATTGATTTCTCGTTTTCTGAAGGAAAGGAACCAAAGGGGGAAAGGTTCAAGTGACAAATATGCACAGATTTATTTTACTGCTGTGCCACACGTGTCTCAGCACTATGAGAAAATGTGCTGGTGAAAGTTTGAGTGGGCTCTAAAGGCTCTGAGCACCTTATCTGCTTGTTTTACCCGCTCGACATCGAAAGGAGGACTAGGTCACATTTTGCACAGTAGGTGAAGAAATCGGGCCTGATGTTTAACCGCTGGTCTAACTCCTCCGCTTGCTCTGTGTTTAGGGACTAAAGAAGAAGGCGACCGGGAAATCTCCAGTAGCAGAGACAGTCCACCGGTGCGCACGAAAAAACCTCGCAAAGCACGGACAGCCTTTACCGACCACCAGCTCAACCAGCTGGAGAGGAGCTTTGAGCGACAGAAATACCTCAGCGTGCAGGACCGCATGGACCTGGCCGCGGCTCTCAACCTGACTGACACACAGGTCAAGACCTGGTACCAAAACAGACGGTAGGCAGCCATCATCTCCGCCATTTACCGCAAACACGCACGGTCCGACTGGTGCAACGTCAGCAGTGGAAACCTCTAGATCAGATCAGTGAGCAGCAGTAGGCCTGGTAGAACCCAGCAGAAACATAACAGGCCATTTGTTCATTAGCATATATATGTTTTGACATTTAGCTTATGGCAGTAGGGAGCTGCTCCATTGTTCTAAAAGGACTCAGCACATTATGATAACTTTCTATCCAATTTGGATTTTATTCCAGCATTTAACATTTGACAGGCCTGTAAATGAGCACAACAGTTCATCAGTGCAGCCCAATAAGTAAAAACAGGCTGCAAACCGCTTGTATGAGTGGTTCCTGGCTCACTACGATTACTAAAACAGATTCCTAATGAAATCCAGTGCCATGTGATGACAATATGTATTTTAGAGAAAAAAAGTTAGATTTTCTGAAAAGTCTATTTTTTGCTAAAAGTCTTTTCTTTTTTTTTTTTGCCTGTATAGACGTTTTATGTTCCAGTTTCGTTAGGCCTGTTGCTTACATTATATTTAAAATGAGCGAATCACTGCTTGTAATACATTTGTGGAAGTGCCATACATATTCACAATGTTTATTTTTGCAGCACATGTCCTTGCCTCTGCGGTGTATTTCTAATTTATCCTCCCTTTTCTTTTACATTTGACCGCTGCTCTTCAAAATAAAAGTGTATCTGCATGTTCTGCATTAGAGCATCTTATTAGCAGTTTTACTGGGTCGTGTACCAGTGTGAGAAAACTAAACTCGGATAGGTTTTGACTACAGAATTTGATGAAAGAGACCTACTCATGTCTTGATATTTTTATGCACCCCCCGCCCCTAATTAAACCTTAACTATAATTTCGTGCCTGTAATAATTAGGCCTCCACATACCAATTAAGGAGGCCTTGTGGGAATTAGCAAGAGAGCCAAGTGATTAAATAATTCATCTGTTGGATTTCGATCTGATTTCCAGGACGAAGTGGAAGAGGCAAACGGCGGTGGGATTAGAGCTCCTGGCTGAAGCAGGAAACTACTCGGCCTTACAGAGAATGTTCCCCTCGCCCTATTTCTACCACCCGAGCCTGCTGGGCACCGTGGACAGCACGACGGCAGCCGCGGGGGGTGGAGCCCAGGAC
>NW_018127983.1:803238-825118 GCF_001952655.1 Monopterus albus
TGTACCGGACTCCTTCCACGCCGCATCCCAGCCTCCAGAGACCTCTTGTCCCGAGGGTGCTCATTCATGGCCTCGGGCCGGGGGGGCAACCGGGACTAAACCCCCTGTCTAACGCCATGCCCGGCACACCGCATCCGCGATAAAACACGAAACAAGAAGAGAAAAGACGATGACCAGGAACCTGGTTGAACAGGTGATGTAGCTGACTGCATCGGAACCGCATTACGGGACTTGTCCTCCCCCCTCCCCCCGAAAAGAGACTCATTTAAAGACATTTTACAAAAGTAAAGGAGGTATTTAATATAGGCCCAAATAGCCTGAACCAAGTCCTAAAAACTTTGTATCTGGGCCGAGACAAACCACAAGGACTGCTCATGTCTGATTGTTTGTTTGTTTGTCTTTTGTACAAATACACTTACATTAGCAAATAAACTTATAAAGTTTATTAGATGAAGAAGAATGAATGAATAAAGAAGAAATCCTACTAAGTGAATTGTAGACGCTTCTATGCTTCTATTGAAACTTGGTCTAAATTCCATTGGTTTATCACAAAAATCTAAACTCTATCCAAACTATTAATGGCACATTATGCACCATAATCTGGTTCCAAGGCGATTTATTTAAACAACGACACAGCAGTTAAATCATACAGATAGTTTCCATTTGGTTTGTGCTTTTCAACGCCCCTTTTTTCAACGAACATTTTCTTACGACGCAAAATGGATCAACGTAAATGTATCACTATAGGAGCATATGGTCTTTAAACTGGAGGATATTTTAATTCGGTTTCAAACCAGTGATCACCGACTGGAGCTCAGTTTCCACGCCTTTATATGTATGTTTACCAGAACATATACATATGGATGCGCAGCAGCTGATTGGTGCTGGGATGAATGGTTTTGATGGGAATGTGGCCTTGGCTTAGCAGCTGTTCCTTGGCAGCACAGGAGACAATAAGCCCGAATTTCTCAGCATGAGCGAGGATGGGGAGAAGAAGCCTTAAAACCACTGCTGATAATCGGCTCATTCTCAATAACCATCAGCCCTTAGCGAACCTGTTTCAGGACGTTCTGATGGAAAATCACCTCCAGCGAGTTTATAGCACCTTATGCTGTTTTTCAGTGTCATTTTAAAAGTTCGCACCATTATTCCATCGTTTGCATTTTTGCATAATTCTGCTTCAGCACCTCTCCCCTGTTGTTTGTGCGCTAATGCGCTGTGTCCCACAATTCAGCTTTTCTCTGATCCTGCGCGTTTTCTGACTGTGACTGCGGCAAGATGCTGGTTCAGGAGCAAAACTGAACAAACACAGCCCGAGTCTGAAATTAAATGTTATCAAAATACTTTGATTTCATTTAGCCCTCCAATAAGCGCGCACACGAGAGACTGTGGCGAGGAGGCGGTTCAGGCGAATTAGCGCCCGAGGGCTTGTTTGTTTGGGTTACTTTTCTTCGAAGACGTTGCTTATTTACAGTAAGGAAAACTGACCTTTGTTTATGAAAACGGGGAATGCAAACCTTCTGTAGCGCTACGTATTGAATTTTACATTCTGTATGCAAAGACAAAATCCTGAAGACGTTGAGCCATTTCTGTTTTGTTTTTCTGTTGCTGATATTTTAATATAACCTCAGGGGAAATGATGCATGGGTGCATTTTAATGCAAGATTTAGATTTTTGAAAAGCTATATCTCGTGATGACAGCGGTCATGTGTTCTCCAGCTCCCCAAATACACCCCCGCAGACAGCCAAAAACGTGATAGGAGTGTCACCGAGGAGTGGAAGCGGTAAACACGGTCTTGGTTTTATCTGCTTTTTAATACTTTGATCACATGTTGATGTAGCCTGTTGAAGTCGTCTGCTTGTCCTTCACTGCATGGACACCGGTCCCGGCCATTTGGCGCAAAACAGCCCCGCTGCTCTCACTTTCTGCAGCTTGCATTTGGGCCTTTGACGACATTCATCGCGCCTTTTCCATTTAACCAAATTGCTGAGACAGGCCAGAATTATTACTGGCCCCCAGTGTTCACAGTACAATTATGGCGCGCTCCTCATACGGTATCGTTCAGAGTAATTACACTAAATTCGGTATTCATTCTCATTAAACCGGGGTTTACTGAAAACAGAACGAGAGCACATCGGGCCGCAAGAGAAGCGCTTGGAGAGCAGGCTGCAGGAGGATGAATCGTTGCCTTCTTGGCCTTGTAAGCAACGGAAATGATTGCGAAAACAGCTCTGGCCCATATCGCCAATGCCGAAAAATATTAGCCCACCGTACTGACCCTACAGCTCCTGCCCATTACTGCAGTATAGTGTCGACGCATGTTGTTCATATGCATGACTTCTACAGCATTACTTGATTGCTCTGTGCGGTTGGTGTGGGTGGGTGGTGGGGGGTGTCGGCGGTTGCGCGGGCTGTTCCAATTCATTAATAATAGCCTGAGCCATACAGCAGCCCTGAATTAATGGACTGCTAGCGTTTCCTACGACCTAGCCACTCTGGGAGTTGCTATAATCAGATTATATTATTATTATTATTGGTAAATGTACACATTTATAGCACAAACGTTTCAGCACAAAGCAGCTTTCAGTCAGTTTAAACTGGGCCACAGTGAGTCTGAGTGACACTGACAGCGTGTGGCTGACTGGAAACATCAACACAAAAATCCAAGGGTGAGGTTTAAGAAGAAGTTAACACATTAAATTACCAGAACATTATTTTCAGCCGATAAAACAGAAAAGCAGCAGCCTGACGTAGAAAAGTGTACTGGCCGAAGATGTGAATTCAGGGCTGAGACCAAACAGTTTTGGTGAAGATGAGCAAAATTTGAGAAAACACTGATGGAGAAAAAAGGGCAGCAGGCTTGTATAAAGAGGATTAGGCCTTTCTTTTACATGGTGCATATTATCCAGAACAGATGGGCTTCAGAGAGTCGTTTTCTTCTTCTTGCCTTAAGGAACCTTGTTGGGCACTTTAATTGCCACTTTTTCCAACTGATGTAATGGTGGATATCTTTTTCATTACAATAATGAGGTAACACTTGCTCTCCTTGGCCTCTCATTATCACATCTCCTACATCACTCACCGAACACAAATTTAACCCCACCTCTTCCACCAAAATCTTCCCACTAACTTCTCCTATGCATCTTTACACTGCTGTCAACAGCCGGATGGCCACTGTCCTCGTGCCCAAGTGTGTGCTTATGCGGCATTGCCGCACTCTGCAGGAGAATTTAAAGATCTGCATAATAATATTTTCACCAGCAGCGTTTACAAGGCAGATCACATAGTAAAACAGAGAGTTAAACATGCATCAGCCATCGGAGGCTTCGGGCACCGAGCTGTGCTTGATACACAGGTATTCATCAGGTTAGTGCAGTATGGACTGATCGTAGTCCAAAAGCCAACCAAGATGGTCAGCCCGTTTTCTCAGTGGGTACATTTCTACAGTAGTTTCCCAATCGTCAGCATTCTTTAAAAAACAAAACGCCAAAAAAAAAAAAAAACAAAAAAAACCCGAGGCTATGTTTCCAATTTTCTCATTTTGAAACTATAAACCTGCTGTAACTGTTAGCCTGTAGCTGCAAGATGATGTGAAGCGGTGCCTGCTGCACATATTTGAAATAATGGTTGAAAATAAATAGGCAACACGTTGTTTCAGTGTTGTCCAAATGGCACGGGCATCTTTATGTGCAACCTGTTCAGCTAATTCAACAGAAGACGATGAGAAAAGGAGCAACCCCCCCCCCATAGCATCAAATGGTATACATTTAAGCATTAATATAAATGCTAAAACAGGTGTGATGCATGATGGGATATGAGGCAGTTTTTAAAGATTTGGCCTACTTGAACATTGCACACAATTGTTTTTATGGTTTTTGTTTTTTAAATCCTTAAAACTAAACTCATTAATATAAATCATGTATCATTCTGGACAATGTCTAAACAGATACTGTAGTAAACTGCCAAAAATGGATTGGACTTTAGTATCTCATCTTATTTGTCCATATTACTTAAAAATCATTTTCCACTTACTGTCTCACTAACAGGGATGTTAGGAAATCCATCACAATTTATCTGCCAAGTTATTTTGTTTCCAAGACACTAAACATGCACAGAGGTCAGTGGGTGATGGTACATACAGTAAAACACATATCAAAGACCATTTATAAGTTTTCCTTATGTGCACAGAGTTGCCATTCTCTCTGAGCTGGTAACTTTATCTTTAGTCCCTCTGGGCATATGTAACAGATCAGTGATGGGAAGTATTTGTAATTTTTTTTAATTTAAAAAAGTGCTTTATGTCTTTTCCCATACTAAAAATGCTCTTAAAGTGTGGTTGGGAAGAGCAGTGAATAAGCAGTGAACAGACTTGTTGACATGGAGGCTGGAAGTCATCCACTCGTCATCTCATAAACACCCACCTCACGGCTGAGCCTAGACTAGCATGGACACGGTCCTGCGGAATGATGCTGTATAGCTCCGACATATCATAGTTTAAATGGCCTCATCATTTCAGCAAATCCAGCCAGTTTCTCTCTCTTTTTGTCAAGTGACAGGACAGCTGATGGCAGAGAAGCTCCGCTACCTTTCAAGGCGCCGTCACATGCGACCAAGAAGAAAAAGAGCCTGTCAGCAGTGATGTCAAAAGCTTCAATTTTTACAGAGCAATTAGGGGTTTCATCACAGCGGACTGATGTCAGGATTCATTATGGCTCAGCAACAGCTAATTGCTTCAAGGTTAAAGTAACAGATCTGACGGCATTATATTTTAAGTGACAGACTCAGATTCTGGTGGTGTTTCACAAAGCACAGTGCTGACATTAAGGGAGGCGTTTGGGAGGACAGGGGATGAGAAGCAACTAAAATTACTGCACATTAGTTCTGTGATTGGTTAGAGCAGCACTGGCTTTCTAAGGACTGGTGTTTGGGTCTGCCCATGTAAGAGGAAACTGAGGACAATGCAACATGCACTTTGCAAACATCCTTTGTACTCAGTTCATGGATAGTTTCTTGGCTTTCATGGCTATGAAATATTGACCCAGTATAGAAAATATTATTTCTGTTAGAACACCTGTCTAAACTGCTCAGCACTTTTAACTGTTTGTGTGTGGTATCACCGAACATTGTACAACACCAGTCGTTGTTGCCTTGCCCACTTAATATGATGCGATGTCTCCATAGAGCCATCTCTATAATTTGGCAGCTGTTCAGTGGAGGAATGATTTTTGTCTGTCTGTTTCATCTGAATAACAGTGTGAGGCAGAACAGTTACCAGTGCAGTGTTTTATAGGAAAGAAATAAAGATAAGACAAAAAAATGTAAATAGAAACAGAATTTACATTTTTTCTTACTTCAGATTTGGATTTTCATCTCATGACTCAGATTCATTTTGCAGCCATGTCAAAGGGGTTATGACCCCCATTTTGGGAACCACACTTGTACAGTATTAAACCTGATAGAACAGATTTTTTTTTAATGGTGACAACCGAAACAAACACAACTCTGACATATTACTGTGTTGATATGGCTCATGTGTTAGCAGAGGGTTGTCAATCTACACATACAGCAACCTTAGTGTTTCGTCATGCCTGTGTTTATGTGGCCACATGGGAACTGTAAGTTTAATATTCACTCTCATTTTAGCTCTGTGTTTGGTCTCAACCAACTCCTGAGAAAATTCTGTCTGGCTCCTTAGCTGCTAAATGCTGTGCTCTATTCAACAGCCAGCTGCTAACATTGTCTGGAGATTTGGTGCTGGGCAGCCAGGATACAAAGAGTTTTTAAAGCTTCTTCAGCAAAAACCAGCTGCTCAACAAGGCTGCAAACAACACTAGAAGAGTGGTGGGACCAAAATGGTAAAGTAGTTTCAAGACATCCAAAACAATAACCTAAAAATCACTGTAAATGACAGAGCTGAGGCCAACTGCAGTAGCTTGTGTGAGCTGGTCACTACAAGTGTGCCATTTCACTTACACGCATATATATATATAATATGAAACCCACTGCTAATTGTATATATCAACCTTAACACAACAGCAGCTTTAGTGTGGGGATAAACTAGCTCCCTTGAAACAGACCTTTTTATAACTTAATGACTCAATTTAAGGGGGAAATTGAATGTATTTGAGGGAAATGAATTGCAGATCAGGGCATCTATGCCAGAGAACTGCTGGAGTCATTTCTTTCCAAATGAGAAGTTGTTTACCCTTGGCTTTTTTCTCCTCGTATAGTACAATACCTGATCCTTTGAACTGATTGTTTGTTTAACCGCTGCTGGGAATCAAGAATCCCCGAGGTCTGAGTAAGTGTTGATCTAAGGTTGGATTTGGAATAGCCTAATGAGGAACTCTTCGGATAATTAGTGATAGCTGGAATGCTTGTGGATAATTTGAGAGCTTCGCCACCCCGTGTGAGCAAGATGACGGTGAGGAGGACGAATGATGAAAGAACAGAAAGATCAGGGTTAATGAAAACTAGCATGTCAGGTTAGTCTCTACCTCTGTGTTTTTATTTTCTTCATATTTTAAATCTTTTGTTCTTCTTAACGTGCATTATTTTTGATGTGTGGTTCATTGCGGTGTGGTTCATTGCAGGGATAAGGTGCTGCTGGGGGAGGTTGGTGGCGGCTGCTGCTGCGGCTGGAACTGCAACTAACGCTGTGGTAATTAGAGTCAGGGAGGTGTCTAGTGCTGAGGTCCAGCAGGAAATGAAGAGGTGGCAGTGGGCCTATAGGGAAAAAAGGCTGTCCCCCTTCTGTACCCACTCGGCAGTCAGTGGGAGACCACAAACAAGAGCTGTGCCCAGTTCAGGCAATCATACAAGTTTGGACTGGTCTTGACTAAACCACCAGTCATTCTGCTTTTGATAGTTTTTACGGTTGGTTCATCATGTATGTGTGTGATTGTGCGTGTGAAGCCGCATGACAGGGACTGCTGTTAGTAAAGATGTAGTCTTTTATAAGGAAAAAAATGGTCATTTTCCATTATTCATCAAAACAACATAGTGTATCTATTAAACAGCAAATATGTAGTATATGTAATAAAGCTAAAATTACAGAGTGATGAAATTGCTCCAGAAACGGACATGCCTGTTAAGATCCGATGACAATATTAACGTGTACTGTGTAAATACCATGTGACTTTAGGCTGTAATGATAAATAATATCTACTGTATGTAGCAGTAAAAGAAATCTGGACCAGAGCATGATTTAATTTTAAGGATGACATTAACCGGTTTTTCCACCACAATGTTTGTTTTTGTTGTGAATCACAAGAATAAGCATCAAGCACTTGCCAGAGGTTGTGTTGTGGCACAGTTAATTACATTTTTAAATTAAGGCTGTCTCCAGATCAACTTGCTGAAGAGTGACATTGTGAGCCACATTGGGTGCGAAGACAAGGACTGATAGGAGTTTACAAGTACCTGTGGCGTGCAAGCACAGGCCTGCCGAGTGCTAGAATGTGATTAGGAGTTTGTGCTAAGCACTGTGTGGCCCTCTTACCACTTTACTGCTGGGAGTTTCAGGCCAGAATGCAAGTTGTTGATTGGTGCGGCGCTTCTTCATATTTCACAACCATCATCTCCTGCAAGAAGTGAGTGTATTTCTAACACATGCGTGTGGAGACATATGGCTGCATCTCATACACTTAAGGTGGTGAGAAACTCTGGCATATGCATGCGCATAAACAGTCAGAATTGCTAAAGTGTTGCTAAATGGATAAGGAAGGATCAGCCCGCCAAGGGAGTCAGAATGGTACATTGATACCATTGTTGTGTTTTTCACTGCCAGTTGGAAATAAACAGAGCTTTTCCAGGGACAAAACTCTGCATTAACTATGGGTATGGGCTTTTTATAAGGTTATTTTCACCATAGCCACACAAAGCAGCCACCCCCCTAGTTGAAGCGATTTGCTGTTCACAATGCCTCAGCTTAACCAGCTAGGTCAGGTCAAGTTGACTCAGACAATGGGGACTTTAGTGTCTCACCCACAGCACAGAGTGTCACACAAACAAAGCAGCTCACTGCAAGTGGAGCAAGCATTTCATAAAGTCGTGGCCCCAGTCTATAAATGTCCTGTTGAATCTGTTATTTCTCATCAAGCAGACCTTTTTTTTCCATTTTTGGACTTTGTTTAAAAAAACAATCAATATATGGCAAAGTATTGCACCATATTTTTTCTTTGTCAGATTCCTTTTATGATTTTAATGCAATACACCACATAAAATGTATCTTTTTATTTTTCTGACAAAACATTATGATGATCAAATTCACATTGTTACTGTTTTACAAAATGATATAATTACTAATATTAATGACAGAGCAAAAAGTTACTTACATTTATGCTGAAACATTTTATCTGCTGAACAAAAAAGTTTGTGAATTTTGTGATACTGTTTTCAACCATAATGCCCTGTCCTATAAAAAAAAATAACATGAATGTAAACAGGATCAGAGCTAATTGATTAGTTGATTAACAAAAATGAAGTTTAATAATCAATGTTTTTGTTTAAGTAATTTTTTAAGCTAAGATGCCAAGAATTCACTGGCCCAAGCTCCCAAATGTGAATGTTTTCTGCTTTTCTTTGTTTTTTTTCTGCTAGTCACCTGAATATTGTTGGGCTTTGGACAGTTTATTGAAAAAAGCAGTTTGAATGTGTTTCTTTAACATCACTTACAGATGTTATGCTTCAGATAAACCTACCTACTGTCTTTTAGATATTTAGAAATCCCTTCCTTGTTGTTTAAAAAGACTCTGAACTCTGGTCCCACTGTTCTCCATTTGATTAATGGTTCCCTGCCATCAGGACTTGTTCCAGCTGATTTTAAACATGCAGTGGTTTTTACCTATTTTAAAAAAACCTAATTTCGATGCCTCATTTCTGTCAAACTTTAGGCTGATCTCTAAATTACTGCTTTTGTCTAAACTCCTGGAAAAGATTGTTTTTATGTTATTGCAGCCTTTTCTCTTGGACAATGACATCTTTGAAAAATTCCAAACTGGTTTTAAATCCTGTCATAATACAGAATCAGCTTTATTAAGAGTCTCAAATGATCTATTATGTGCTGTGGCCCAGGGACAGACTGCACTGTTGGCCTCACTTGATTTATCTTCTGCTTTTTATACTGTGAATCATGACATCCTGCTGTCCTGTTTAGATAAGTGTGTGGGTGTCTGTGGTCTGGCCCTTCTCTTCTAATCAAAGTTTTTCATTTTATATTGAGGATTTCCATTCCTCTGTTGCTCCCCTCACGTGGGGTTCCCCAAAGCTCCATTTTTGTGCCACTATTATTTTCTTTGTATCTACTTCCACTAGGGTCCATCTTTAGGAAGTACAGGTTGTCATTCCACTGTTACGCTGATGATATTCAAATTTACTTGCCGATTACTGGTACGAATAGCTCTTTGTTATCATCTTTGTTGGATTGTCTGAGTGAAATAAACATGGCTGTCTTTAAAATTTCTGCATATTAATGAGAGTAAGACAAACTCTCAAACTGTATGTACTTCTGGTGGTCTATTCCATTCTGATCTGGCCTCCTTGGCTTCTTACCTGGAACCACAGGTAAAAAAAAAAAAAAAATCTTAGGGTAATCCTGGACGGAGCACTTAAGATGGATAAACGGATCAACTCGGTTGTTTCCAGCTGAGATTGCTATCCGAGATTAAACACTTCCTGTCCTTTCATGCATTTGTTAGTTCTTGTCTTGATTAATGTAATGTGCTATATTTTGGGATTTCTCAGGTTTCTCTCTCGTGCCTTTGGTTAGTTCAGAACACTGCTGTTTGCTGTTTAATACTCAGACAAGATCATATACCTTCCATTCTGGCTTCTCTGCATGGACTTCCCATTTGTTTTAGGATCATGTTTAAGATTTTGTTTGTTTTTAAGGCACTGCACTCTTTAGCGCCATCTTATATTTCTGAGATTTCACACTCTTATACCCTGAAGAGGTCTATTACATCTTCTAATCTTTTGTTGTTGGTTGTTCCTAGATGCAAGCTGGTGATCAGGCATTTATGGTAGCGGCTCCCACCCAATCTGTGGAATAGCTTTTCCCAGTACCTGGTCAGTTTCTGATACTGGGGTTTTTTGTTTCCATCTGAAAAACTACTTATCAGTCTGACGTTTGATACTGGCTCTGCACAGGGTACCCCAATTTTTTAAATTACTTTTGTGTTTTCATATTTATGATCTTTTGTTTGTTTGTTTGGCAGTTTTATGTTAATCTGACTGTCTAAGGGTGTTTTACTGCTATGAGTGAGTTTTTTCTTTTCTCTTTTTAGTGTGAAGCACTTTGTAACCTTGGTTTAGATGGGTGCTAAACAAATAACCTTTTGGTTGCTTGCTTGCTATATGACAAAAGACTGAAAAATTGCAGTAGGCATTTTGAGCTATTTTCTGACATTCAAATAATTGAGAAGATATTTGGCAAATTAATTGATCATAAAAAATCATCAGTTGCAGCCCTACAGAGAATTCATATTATAAGTTCTGTGAACCTCCACAGACAGAAATAATGTTTTTATTTTAAGACTTTTAGATTTTTTAGCACATACAGTCAGTGTAAAATCATTAGAGGTTGCCATTCACTGTCAGTGATCTTTTACTTTGAAATGACTAGGGGAGAGGCCCAATTATAACAGAACATATGTGCGATAATAGGGAGATAATTGCAGGGTGTTCACAATTCCTATTTTAAGATCCAGCAGCTAAGTCCCCGCTCAGCTGCTCTATCAAAAGTACATTTCAGCTCGCTCATTCAAGCCTACCTACCCTACCTCTAGTTACCATTATAATATATACCAGCAGTGATTTCGGGTATAGTGTATATGAATTGTAAACTAAACGCACACTACCATGCCTGAATGCAGGTGTTCAAAGAGAACTCCCTGTATATATCACAGTCTGAGGCTGTATACATTGTCCTTAATTTATGGGTGTGCGCTTCAATTCATATACAAACGTCTCCCCGCAGCATCCATGATGGCTGCATATAGCAGGAGATGAACATCTGATTTGTCACTTTAGAAACCCTAATGTTTAAACCAAAAGGAAGAGCACACAGTAATGTGTTCATTCATCTGCATAAACACCACCTGTCCCGACACAGACAACCCCTCAAGTAGTGAAAGTTTAGTGCCAGCCTGTGTGCAAGCCAATCAGCAGGGGCCCAGCTGTGGTTTCACGAACCCGTAGCGTTTTCAAGTGTCAGAAAGCGCTCTGAGTACTGTTGGTGGTGCTAGAGAGAGAATACTTTCATTTCATGTCATCCGCCAGCGAGACGAATAGGCGACATGATAACAAAAAGAAAACAGGGTGTGCTATCACAATTGACATCCAAAGGTAATTTATGCTGGCCCTTTATTTCCTCACACAGCTTCCATATACGCACTGAGAGTTGTTCTTGAAGGCTAATTTGGAGCATATTTGGCATATTGCAGGCCCTCTCTCCTTAAGAATTTCCATCATTTGTCTAAGGCATGAGTAATGTGTTATCAAAATCCAGAGCAGCATTGATCACCTCATCTTTTTTTTGTTTGTTTATCCTGTTGTTGTTTTTTTCTCCTGCAGTTTTTTCTACGCTGATACTAGAACAATACTGTCAGTTTCTGTCTTGACTTCTTTCCAAAAGTGGAATATGTTCCTCAAATCGTATCTGTAATGAAAAGGAAAGCTTGCCTCACATGACACCTCTTCAGCTGCATGGGAGGGACAAAGCCTGTAGTTTGTTTTGATGGTTAAAGAGGGGGTGGCATCTGGCATCATAATTATTTGAATAAATTACCATGAAGCATTGATAAATGAAACTGAAATGCTGTCAGATCTTGATCAGATTTGTTATTTTTTAAGCGTACCATTCTTTTAGAAATACAGTCACAATTCTCAGAAGCCTGTTTTTAATCATATGTCATCTGATTCTTTTGAGTACAGTATTTTTTTCTTATTTGATAAAAGCAGTTTCATTATCTATTGCTTTTGAGAGATATAATTCACTTAGCAGAACTCTTGCTTTGGTTTTTTTGTATCCACAATTGTAATTTAGGTAATGGTCACTTCTTTCAAGTAGTCGACTTTCAAGAGAAGCTCTTAGAGTTAGAATTGTAGGTAAGTCGACTGTCACCACCAATATCATACGACTGATCCACAAGGAAGAAAGGGTCAATTAGAGATCATTTGGCAAAGAAGCTCTCGATTGCTTTTACTCTTGTATTATTTGGTCTTTTGTTGACCTCTGCTGAGAGCAAAGGCTGATTCTCTGAGAACCAAGAGAGGCACTGCTGCCACGCTGCTCTTTCATCTAGCATTGTGAAAGCACAAGTGCCTGTGTCCGCCAACCACTTTAATCAACTTAATGCAACCGATACTGCCGGTTGTTATGAGCCTCTGGTCCAACTCAAAGAGGCTCACAGATGGACGGTGCTGTAGAGGCTTTTCCTCAGACCTCTGTGACCATTAAGTGCTGTGTGGGTTAGAGATGGAGGCACAGGAAAAGATAGGGGTCATAAGGACATGCAGACAACACTCAGACAACCCGTCTGCAAAGGCATGCTGGTTCCTCGCTCTTTTCCTTCCATATCCACGTCTTTACAAAAGCTACCCAGCACATCTGATATGAAATGTGGGTGATGGACCTTTGTTTAGTTCAAAGGTTCATACCTCTTTATTCCTAAGTCCCTTTGTGGATCTTTGAGCCTTGAAATATGTATAACTGTCCTTTTCATTCCAGCCATCTGAGGGGGAAATCAAAGCCAGAAGTTTCTGTGAGAGTCAGTTTGAAATGGAGTGTCCACACAGTGTCATCGTTTCTTAACCGGCTACCTAGCACAGAACTCTGCCTGACTTCCAAAACCTGAACATTCACTATTGACTTAGCCACAGCATCACTGATCACAAAGATAAGACAAATAGCTATAAATATTTTCAGGTAAAGCAGGAGCAAACAGACGAGTTAAAATTATTTATCTCATTATCCTCGTCTTAGCTATTTTCATTTTATTGTGAAGTGCTGTAGTAGTCACTTGTGTGGCAATATACTTTACCAAACAATTATTTGTCACTTTTAACAGTTTTTTGAGATACAGGACAGTTATATGCATAATAGGTTTATACCAGTGTAATCGTTCTTTCTAATGGATGCACTGTTAATTCCCAATTATACTTGATAACAACAAACTATAACTATTATTTATCAGCTGTCAACAAACTAATCTAATAGCTACTGCATGGTAAAAGAGTTCAATGAATAACTTTAACTAGACACATTGTGCAAACGTGCTACTCTTTAAAAACTTTCAATATATGTTTCCTTTAATATTAACTTTAGTCTTAGTCTTAGTTCCTCCTGTGCTGTTGAGTACATCATGCAATGATGTCTCTCCACTGCTGTCAGTTTTTTGTTAGCGCTTCAGCTTTGTCCCAGGATGTGTCGACCAGCTTAAGATTGTTGATGAACGTCTGCCACCAGGCATTGCTTGGATGACCTCTAGCTCCTGTAGGGGACCCAGTGCATGGCTACTCAGGGTATGAGATGTCATGGCATACACAGGATATGGCCAGCTAACTGGAGTCAACATCTCGCAACAATGACATGGACGTTAGTCACAGCACTTCTTCATTGGTAATGTTGCCTGTGTATCATATTATCATATTATCTATTGCAAGCAACGGTGATGGAAAACACAGATATTCCTGATGATATTAGCTGACATCTTCTATGTTTTGCTTGCATAGATAATGGTTGGAATGACAATGGAAGAGTACAGGCGCAGCTTGATGTTAAGTGATACTGAAGCTGCCATCCAGAGCAGTTGGAGTTGGTGAAACACAGCTGCAGCTATTCTGATGTGAGAGCTGGTGTCAGTCTTGGCCACAATGCTCCCTAAATAGGTACATTTATTGACCATCTCTGATTGAGTGGCTCAGACATTGATGTTATTTTGCACTCCCGCCACCCCAGTCTTCATGACATTTGACTTATTGGAACCGATATGTAAGCCGGTCATGTTGGCTTCATGGTTGAGGTTTGTGGTGAAACTGAGCATCATCTTTGGCCAGAATTGCAACGGCATCCGCAAAGTCTATATCTATCAGCTGATCTTGATTAGTCCAACTATTGCCTGCTCCCACATACATCACTGCCTTCCTCATGACAAAATCTAAGGCAATGATGAATAAGACCCTTAAGGTGCTTTCAGACAGCATCTGTGCAAACACGATGGGCCTGTAGCTACTCTAATCAACATGAGAGCATGCGGGAGGCAGGATATGGCATAGTCATGTAACCAGTTTGTAATTTGGTCATAAACAACCGAGTCACTTGCCGTTCCTTAAATTGGTCTGACAATTCTCATGCCAGGTCTTAACAACAGAAGCTCCCGAATCTCACTGTGTCTGCAGTTAGATATATTTGTTGGTGTCTGTGTTGTAATTGACTGTTCTTTTTCACCATCTGATCTTTATAATCTTTCTGTTTTGTGTCAGTCACATGATAGAACGTCATCAACATGTCCACCATCTCACTGTGAATACTCCGGCCTTTGTGCTGTTACATTTTAATTTTAACATATGGTTTATAACATAACACAAAGTATTAGCTGTAACCTGACAGAAAATTTGTTTTCTCAGCACAAAACAATGGCTATGCCTTTGTTCTCACACTTTACTTTTTGTTCTTTTTGTGGTTTGAAATTTGTGTAAAACACGGAAGGAAACCAAATTAGATGCATCTATGACCAGAGTAGTTAGAAATATTGATAAGTAACCCAGCTCTGTTGGCTGGTACAGTATAGCAAAACCTTAACATATACAAACTAATGTGATTAAGCAACAAAAATTGTGTCATAAAACTGTATCTGGAAAGGAATGATTATATGAAATAGTAACTGTCTGATAATGCCTGTGTCTATTGTCTGCTGTATGTAGCTAATTTAATGTAGTATTGCAGAGGACAGAGAGAGACATACAGCCCTCCAAGGCATGACATTGTTTTTGACTTGGTAAAGTGCTGAGCTCAACAGCAGACCACTAACAAGGAGACAATCACCCCTGAAGGAAGGATGCATAGAGAGAATGGCAGGAGGACTCTTCTTTAAAGGGAAAGTGGTAAGCACTCACCACCTAATCTCCTGTGGTTAGTTCCACAGTCCTAATAAAGGTCTATGGGATAGTGATTTTCATTCTCTGTTTCTCCTGCTTCATTTTATATTTGCACTGTGGTTCAGCATCAAGGTTATGATTTCTCTTGAATATCAATAATTCAGCTTTTGCTTGGAGTTCATTTTGAAAGCACTCAGTCAGATGAAGAAAAGCAGTATCAATTTGCTTTTATCTAACATCGAGAACAAGCCAATCTAAGGCATTGATGTTGTTTCTCTGCTTTGTTGTCTGAATTGGAGTGTTGATCCCGAGACAGAGTGGAGGTTTTGTTTTTATCTTTGGATTATGGAAGCAGGAGCCTTTTTTTGATTGGGGAGTGCTCTCACAGGGGTCAAATAACAGATTAATAGGTCCAGTAATGAGATCCCCGGAGTGTCCGAGCCTCTCCAACTTCCCCAACCTCTATTATGTCCTTTTGTGATGGATGGTGGCAAACATCATTCACACATCTCAAAGAAAAATGACTAGAATGCCATTTGTGTGAAGGAGAAACACCAGCTGTTGTGATATATTGTTCTGATATGATGTTTTCTGTTGTATTTTTGCTTGTCATCCATGCTTAAACTGTCACTGCTGTCTCCTTTTGTTTGATGGCCTTGCAGCAACAGGAATGTTAACACACCACTCTTGGGTTTCTTGAAGGTGCTTAAAGAAACTTGGGTTTTAGATCTGGTGAATTCATCTGCTTTGATCCAATCTCGCCCTTGATGCTCAGACCACACACTTGAAAATACGAATGACAAGACACCAAAGCTGCCCATTCTTTTTTCACAACAAGCCACTTACTGCTATATCAGCACAAATCAGTCACGCATGGTTTTAGGCTATTTAATCTGCCACAACAGTGACATGTTAATTTCAAGCAGTACACTTAATACAATATACTGGTGACTATTAAAAATAACTCAAGATATGCTGCAAAACCCCAGGTCACATTTAATGACTTGGGGATTAAATTAGGAAGGGGAGGTGGTGATGCCATGTTTATCGTATATACAGTCAACAGTCAGAACCAAATGAACCAAACTACAGCTGTAAAAAGCAGGCTTTATAAAGTTTAACATTTCAGCAAATGTCGTCTTCCGCTTTTGAATGATCTGACACAGTTTGCCAAACTGTCATCAATGATTGGACTCCCATTTTGTCAATTTTTATGTGTGCCTCTTGGCGAGTCCTTTACTAGAATAGATGTGCATTTTGCACAGGGTTGGGCAACTGAAACACTTGGTTAAAACTAGGGAAAGATTCTAATTTTGTTAATAAAAAGGGATGTATTAACTGTGCAACATGATAGGGAAATGGCTGTCATTTAAAATATGATTAGAGATTTTTTTCATATCATGTGCTTGACAGATTATGAGTAGTGGCCTCACCTCCCCCCCCCCAAAAAAAAATTAAATCAACTTGACAGTTTCTTTAATGGTTTAGTTTTCAATCAGCTTGAGTAGACAGTCTCTTCCAGGGTTCTCCTAATGCCAGAAATGGATCTCCAGTATTCTCTGTAGATTAATGGTTATATTTAAAATTCAGTTTCAGTGATTAGAAGATTGCTTAGCTGAAAAAAAAGGTAGCTAAGCAGCTCTGAGACAACACCTGTAAGCGTTTGTGTTGTAGACTAATCTTTGCCACACAAAGATTGTCTTGTCTCACAGCAAAATGTATGATTGCTATGTTGGTCCAGAGCGTAAAATGTAGTATTGTCACAATAATGGCTGCAAAAATGTGACATGGCAACGTTTGTTTTATTGCAGCCAAATATACTTGTTCATGGTCTTCTTTGTGGTGTTTTATGGCAGTTCTCAAAGAAGGAAATGGCCATTACTGCCACCATCTGTGAAGATGGAAACCAACATCCGTTGAAGGTCTGCTGGGTTTCGAACTATATAAAGTTAAAAACACTGTTGAGTTGCAGGTTTGTGAGTGAATGTGAACTTCAAAAGTTGGACTAACTAGATGCCCATTCACCAGTTCTTCACACCCTCGCTATATACTCGCTCTTCCATCTTACTAGTACTAGTTCTAGTACAGGGGCAGCTGTGGCTCAGGAGGTAGAGTGGTCGTCCCTTAGGCAGAAGGTCGGTGGTTTGATTCCCATTCACCCCAGTCGACAGGTCCCATGCCCAGGTGTCCTTGAGCAAGATGCTGAACCCCAAGTTGCTCCCGATGGCCAGAGCTGCACCTTGCAGGGACAGCACTGCCATCAGTGTGTGCATGTGTGTGTGAGCTGGCGCTGTACTGTTCTGTAATGGAGACAAATTCCTTGTGTGTAACATACTTGGCCAATAAAAGTGATTATCATCATGATCATAGGGCATACTACTTTGTGAGTTAGTACTAAATGTTGGGAACTGTGAACTGGAAGGTGTGGAATCATCCAGTACGATCCCATCCTACAGATACTGGACTGTGTGATTGTTTCAGTGCCATCAAATGAATTATGAAATGTTATCATTATGTTCTGGTATACTAAAACATCATTCATTAAGTTCTCTGGAAGGCAGACACATTGCAGAAAAAACTGTTTGACACCTACCTGCTCCATCCCAATTTCTGGTCAGGCTGCTCTCATTGAAACATCTTTAATGAGCAGTGGAGAATGTTTAAAATCCTTAACAGTGTCGGCCTTGCCATTCCGTGCCTGATTAAGAAGTGTTGGGAGCAGAGCGTAATCATCTGCCAGAGCGTCTCCCCTGGTCAGATATCTCTGTCCACCATCTTTAATTGACCTTACACGTGTAGAGAATAACCACAGGGGAGGACAGACAGTCACAAGAGACAGATCTCAGGAGGTGATTACTTTATGCTACACCATGGAGTGATGCTAATGACCTCTGTGCTCTTGCATTAATGGCCTTTGCTGTCATATTATCAGGTGGCAGAGGTGTATGAAGGGGTCCTCACCTCTCAGAGACAGTTTAATCAGAGAAGCTCTTCTAATACTTGGAATGAGGTTAGATATTTAGGGTGTGCAGGGACGGGCAACTTGGATAGTGGCAAGGCATGCACACACGCACACATACACACACACACACACACACACTGGCACACAAAAACCTCCATAATCATCTGCAAATGAGTCAGAAGGTATTTGTGTGTGATATTCTTTGGACCATATACTTGGCCTACAGTATATGGCCAAGTATATGGTCATATACTATTATTCCTATATGATATTGTATTTCCTATATAAGATGCCTGAAATAAGCAGAGTTGGTTCTTTTTGAATTAAGTTCAGCTCTTTGTGAAATATGCTAGTTTGCTTTTTCAGTCATGTCTTTGAGACATGTCTCAGAGCTGGGGTCAGGGCATGAGTTAGTCTAGCTTAGCATAAAGACTGAATAAAGAAAGTAAGCATAAACAACTAGTTTGACTTTGTCCAACATAAAAAATTAAGCTTATACACATTGTAATTCAAATATTTACTCTATATATAGACAGATTATTTATTAAAATAACACTTTGAGATTTTAGAGTAAGTTACATGCTGAAACTATTCCTTGGTGAAGAACGGGTCCAGTGACTGTGCACAGCTTCCTGGAGTCTTAGCACTGGATTTGGCACCATTATACATGTATGGAGGCCAAAATGTGTGTTCACCTAGAAGAGGCTCTCTTTGGGTCACTACAGTTTGCAAGATGAGGGTTAGCTGATGGACAGAGCCATAGGTAAGCTGATTTATATTAGCCTTGCTAGCTTGCGCTGTAGGAAAATTCACATAATGATACACAGCACAGTAAACCTTGTTAACCTTTCAAGCTAACACAAAAGTTATTGCCCCACTTAGCCCCATCTCACCCATTATTCTTTGTTGTGGCTCACTATTCTTCTATTAAATGGGGCCATAACTTTTTTATTATTGTGAGAGAAACAAACTAAATTAAGACTTGTAGCAAGCCAACCTCACCCCCCTGTGACTCCAAATATATAATAAAGACTCTTAAAAAATCCACAGCTGATGTGGTCTATAAAATACTGTAATAATAAGCAGGCAGTAAACATGCTGGCAGATGAGCTCACTAGAGGTGGTGCTAGCTTCAACCTGCAGGTTGTAACGGGCTGCTGAGAGTCTACCACTCACTGACAGTATCAGGCAACACATGCCATGGCTAGACTGTCTGAGCAGAAACACTGGATGGGTGGACAAAATGGTGTTCATCATGAAGAAGGTGTAGAAACTTGAATTTACAGGTTCTATATAAAATGGAAGAAGTTTGTACTGTCCTCCCCATGTTAACAAAATGGATGCTACAAAAAAAGAATGTCATTTCCAGAAATGACTCAGAAGAGTCTGTCACTCTAAGTTCAGCAACATTTTCTCTTACAGCCTCAATACATCTCACACTGAGAGGCAAAGCTTTATGCATCGTAGGACCTGATTTCAAAGTGAAAGGAGCTGACTGAGTTAGAGGCTCAACTGTTATTTTGCTTTCAGTGAACCTCAGCTAAAGTGCAAATCAAGATAGGTGTATTAATGGACATCTCCCTCACCGTATGAGACCAGAACTTGACGTCATGCTAAGTATTTTGTCCTTTTCTCTGGGTTGACCTCTTTATTTTAAGGATTGCTTCAGGATTTAGGCGATTTCTCTGATTCATAATGTGAATAGTGGTAAAACAATGCCCAGGAGTGGCACATGGGGTAATGAAATGAGACGATATTTATCCACATGGATATTTAAATCACATAATGTATTTTTATTTAAATCTTTACTATGCTATTTATTGTTCTATGACTCCTGGCAATATTTTGCCCTTATTAGTAACCATTTTATCTCAATGGCAACAGCTCATATCTGCTCTTATTCAGCCCATCTCACACATTACTCTCTGTGTTGTGACTCACTATTGTATCAAGTGGGGCCACAACTTGTGTGTTTGGGTTGACCCACCAGTAGTGGTGTCAACATGTTTCTGTCCCCTCTGTGCAGAACCAGGCCCTGAAGGCAAACGTGCTCATTCATAAGGTCGAGTGGACAGTGCTCTCTGTGCTCATGGATGTAAAGCACAGAACATACGAGACACCATGTTGGCTGTTCCTTGAGCTGTCTTAGCCATCTCTTGTTCATGGTGTTCACATGGCTAGGTTTTGCCTAAAACCTGTGATTTAGAATAGGTTTTGGTTTAAGTTCTAATGGAATTCATCTGCTAAAATTGGCTAAAAGATGAATGAACCCTTTGTTTGGCTGGTCATGTAAAAAAACAACAAAAAAACTGAGGAAGCAGCTCCTCAGTCTCCATTTCTCCACAGCAGACAGCAGTGGTTAATGTCTGCCGTGTGATTTCCGCATCTTCAGCAGACCCAGGCCTGAAGGAAAAGTGTCGTTTTTGAATTCAGTGCAGAGGCACAGTGCTCTGGCCCCTTTCTTCTCTCAACTTCCCCCCTTGAAGTTTTTTTTCTTAGAGCTGAAAAGAGAGCAGGGTTGTGCTTTAAAAAAATGAGGGGGTTTTTAATCTGGGGAATGAGTGCTTTGCCATGCAGCCCAGCTCTAGAGAAAGTGCCAAGCAGGGCCTGGCTGTGTATTAATATTTAAATTCCAGTCCAGATAATCAATAGAAGGGGGTACTTCTGTGCGCTGTTACCCTCAGATGGGAAGCGATAATAGGGAGAAAACCTGCTGATTAGCCTCCTTAGAAGCTCTCTTCTCTGTGTAGTGCCCAATACTTTAGGAGTGATTATAACCTATTGAAGCAGAAAACCTGATCGAATATAACCTCTTTTGAATTCCTTGTTCCCTCAATAGTGTGTCAAAAAGAGCATTCAGTGGTTCATGTTAGAAAATCACACCCTTCTAAGGTGTTCTCATTTCTTCTTTGCATATGGTGCACAAGAAAAAATTCAGGCAGCCTTTATGTCGTAACATAATGCTTTAATATGGGTGCCACTGCCATAACAGGAACCAATAGGGAACTTATATTTTATTCTTCTTTTCAGTGTACATAAAAAAATCCCAGCTTAGTCCTTTTTGTCTTTTGAATGCTTTGAACTCCTTTCAGCCTTTAGGGGGACTTTTTGTGCTGTGGACTGTGGTGTGCATTCACTGTAAAGGCACTCAGTACCGCAATAAGACCACAAGCTAAACTGAGTGTCTTAAGCGGGACCACACATCTAAGACATTTGCATAATTTAAGGAGGGGCAAAAAATAAAAAGGCAAAAAACCAACCCTCTTCATTTAAGATGAGAATCGAGGCAATGCATACCTCTCTCGACCTATCAGGTTGCTGCATGTTTGGGTCAAAGTGGCCCGACAATGGCCGAAACATTGTGTTTTAAATTTTAAGCCTTTCAGGGCAAGATTAGTTAAGGTTTTGGCCACTTTACCAATTTCTCATAACACGGTGTGTCTGAAAAAACTTAATGTTTAAGAGGTCAGGATTTTTTTTTTTTTTTTTGCCATTGTCCTCACTTAGTTAAAGCATGAGAGATAAAGGAAGGGGGTGTAGGGAGGCGTGGATTGCCAGTGCTTCTCCTCAGGATAATATCTCGTTTGAAGGGCCAGCAGAAAGAAAAGCAGAAGGAGCTGAAGTAGTGGTGGTGAGTATCTTGAAAGAAAGCAAGGCCAAAGCTGAACTGCTCAGTTCATTTTCCACCTCACTGCCTGTCATAATCCATCTTGGCCAGCTGCTAACAAGATTGAGTCTGAAGTTTACCTCCACAATGAGATAATCAGATTAAGATGCACAAAGATCAAATAATGACCCGGCTTTAGGGCAAGTTCAGC
>NW_018127983.1:825152-832333 GCF_001952655.1 Monopterus albus
AAGAATTCTAATTGCCTTGCCATAACGTGTATGACATTATCAGAGACATCTGTGTGAATGGGCTGGGCTGAGTCGGCGGCAGATGCTTATTTTATGCTTATATGTTTCATTTTTCCACAGGTGGTTTTGCATCAAGCTTCATTTAAATTACCAGCTTCTTTTTCTTGTTGAGGAAGATAAAGGTGGGCAAACTAAAAAAAAAAAAAAAAACCACACATTCAGCGATTGAAAAGGCTATTCATGTTTCTAAAGTGATATATAAATGAGAAGTTTTGTCATTTCTACCCAGTCTTCTCTTTCATTGCATACTGCTTTGCTTTAATAGAGTAACAGGATTATTCAGAGAGGCATACAAATGTGATTGTCTCACAGCAGATGGTGTGCACCGCTTCACTTTTACGAGAAGTTAATTAAGCCCACCATATTGTGCCTATCCAGGGGAAAAAATGTAGATGAATACTGAGCAATCGAACCCTGTTTCTTTCTCAGTCCTCAGCGCAGGGACAGAGGAGGCTATTGACACAGAATTATGTACAGAGTTCAATTAATTCTCATCCACTTTCCTGCTCTCTCTTCCCACATTTCCACAGACCTCCTGAAAGCTCAACCCTCACTACATGCACTGCGCCACTATGGCTGCCAAATTCTCAAACAGCCTCCGTTGTACGGTATCAAATGGGTCAGTGTGAGAGAACTTCTCCTACTCTCTCACCATCAACACCATTACCTTCCATGACCTTACAAAAAACTCAGTTTGCACGTTTATGTCACTGAAGTTATATTTTGGCGATGGATAGAAATGAATCAAAGTCAGAAAACCTAATCTCTAGAGTAAGTGTTTTCTGCTGTGAGGTTTTAATAGTTAACCTATCAAACACCAGCTGATTAAAGCAGCTACAGTGTGTATTTCACAAAACATCAAAGGCCTCTGAGGCAGAGTTTTAGAAGGGAAAAAAAAAGGGGAACTGCGGATTATTAAACCAAGTGAAGTCAGAATAACAAAATAGTGTTCAAAGTGCCCAATATGGAGGGGAAAACCTGCTGAGTGCAATATAAAAGTAGGGGTTAAGCTCATTGTAAACTCCCTCTGCTACGTTCCAAAGGTAGATGTTACATATGATTAGAGGAACTCTGCTGTGGCAGTCACGGCAAGCTACTTCCGTTCCAGTTGAGCATTGCTAATTTTTTAAAGCCTTGACCACATGTGTGGTACTACTGTGTAGCTTCCTTTTCCCTCTCTTTTTGATCTGTTTTCCGGGGGGGCGACTGCAATTTTATGGTAAAATCCCTACTTCAGCCATATCCTCACATGTTTAATCATGCTTAGTGTTTCCCAAATTATGTGAGGAAATAACGGGCTGTAATTAAAGGTTCCTCTAGAATTTAATATAATTACAGAGATTATTTATTTCATTTATATCCCCAGTGTAGGTGAAGTTATTAGGCAAATGATTAAGCCCGTTTATTTTTACATTTTATTACAGTGATTTCTTTTCTAGCATATCTTCTTGAGTTGTTTTTTCCTAATATTTATGAAGAAAAATTAAACCTGTTACCTGCTAAAAATAGAGCTATTTATGACTTCATAAGAGTAATATCATCTGTTAAAAATCCTTAAATTAGTGAAACTTCAAAAGGTATAAATGCATCAACTTAAAACTATTGATCAGAAGGGAATACTATATAAAATAATGCAACACGATAAAATTGCAGTAGTATTTTTATGAATTTAATCAATGCAGAAGTTTTGGGTGTTTGGGAGCTGCTTCAATAAAATGTAAGGACACACGGGAGAGGTGTTGATGAAGGTGCCCACTCACTACCTCTGCTAGTAGGCTTATAGTTACTGAATCCACAAAATCCAGTCTAGGAAATAAAGGACGCAGCCCAAGTGTAGATGCACTGACATGTACAAGTAACAACCACTAAACTAACAGCTCTGTAATGGTAACCAAGCATAACACACTGTACATAATCATTAAGACCTTATTGTTTTGTGGAATAAAATATTACTGATTTTGTATTTTGTTAATGGAACTGGGACTGTTTTTTTGTTAGGGCCAGGTTGTATTGACTGTTAATGGTGCTGCAGCTGGCTTCAGTGTCAGTCATGGCCTCGCCATTTGGCTGCTACATGGACCTGATTTTAAATGGACTGTTTTTCTTCATTACTATAGTGATCCTTAGTATTGAGACAATGCACTGGAAATTTTATCTTAAATTTGTTTTTGGGTAAAACAAAAAGATTTTAAATCGTTTCTCATTTATTACCCGTACCGTCTACTTGTAGAGTGGATATACACTTTACAATTTCACATTCGAAGATATTTACAGTATACATGTAAGTTATAATAAACATGACAAGTAACAAGTGTTAGAGTGACAAGATGAGCAGTGGGTGATTTACAACAGAAGTAATATCATGCATACTATCAGCAATGACCATCTCTGAGTATACCTCTGCTCAGGCTAACACTCATTAAAAACAGGGATGGCGCTGCAGGGTGGAGGGTCATATTACAAGGTTGGGGATTATGTGGCTCCATCATTTTTAAAATGACAACACAACTTACCCGGATCTATAATTATACTTGCTGTTACATTGGCTAATGATGGAGGAAACTTGAAAGCTTCTCTGGGTAAGTTTTAATGAGTCCCCTTTCTTTAAAGACCACAAAATGCCACCAATTTAAGTCCTGCCAATGTTCTCCATTTCAAGTTGAGAAACACCCATGGAGAGGAAAAAAATCATCTCGTTGACCGGCAGTGTCAGCAGTTAAGAAGCCAGCATGAGCCTGCTCATTCTCTGTGGCAGGGATCAGATTAGAATTCATGAAATAAAAGTTATCTGGCATGAGATGATCACAGTGTCACTCAGACCTTTAATTAAAATAAAAATAGTCCATCTTGTTGAAGCACTGTGTGATTTTTAAAGGAGAACACCCCTGATTTACCAACCCAAATGTTCTTGTTCAGTGCTAAGACTGATAGAATTTTGCATTGCTGTAATAATAATTATTAACTACTATTTACTAATAGCTTGAAATGAAGTACAGAATTTAATGAGAACAACTCAGACTGGTAGCCTATATGTAGCATGTTAGCGAGCTCCAATCATGATAGTCAGCTTCTTGAGGGTTTAAAGAAAAAAAAATTAAACCACTTACAAAATTATACAATGGCTGTAAAATTAAATATCATTGCAGCTTGAATATCTGCTCTCATCTTTCTGAAAACAAAGATGAATACCAAATCTCAGTAAAACCAGGGTTGCAAAGAACAATTATGACTTATTCTTAGCAATTTAGCTAATTAAATTTTGGAAAACCACAAAGCAGGAGCATGGCCTAAATTGTGGTTTTCTCCCAGTCTTGATACTTGTAGCTCCAGGACTCTTGAAGTAGTTCACCTAAATGGAATGTAATCTTTTTTTATGGTATCACTTACACTTTTGCTTTTCCTGCTATGAAAAGCCTGTTTGTTGTGATGTTTGTTTGACTGTTAAGCTGCTAGCTGCTTTGTCAGAGCTGAATAGCTGAATAGTCTGCTGCATTATAGAAATAATGCTGATGAGAAAGAAACAGTCACCTGAAATTGCATAGAACTGAGGGGACCAACCCCAGCTCTTAGGCTGATAATACTCTGAGAGTTAGACATTATGAACACTACAATATCCATCCATCGATTTTCTATACCGCTAATCCTAATGAGAGTCGTGGTGGGGTCGGAGCCAGTCCCAACTGACATTGGGTGATAGGTGGGCTACACCCTAGACAGGTTGCTAGTCTATCACATGAACACTATGGTATGAAAATGAAATGCTATTGTTTCAGCTTATCATGTTATGTCCAACTGCCTCTGAGTTTATGTTGTTTTGCATGATAAACCATCTGGCATTTAAAAACACACGAACCACAATATTAAAGCCAATTTGCTATTGTTCAATGAGACGCTTTCTTGATAAAACAGGTGTATACATACAGTAGTGTCATCTGCATAGAGAGACATGAGCATTAGAAACACATTGGGTTTTTATAGTTTCAAATTCAATTGTAGCCATTTCAGGAGGTTTGTATTCAAAATTATAGTCAGACCACCCAAGTATGTATGTAGATGTATATAGAATACTGGCTGACAGTTTTGATTAGTGGGTTTCCTTCCAAATTATGGCATTTCTGTTTGTTTCATTTATAATTTTATAGAATCTTCTCATCGCTCCAAACGTGTCTGTGTTGGTCTGCTGCTATTTTCATCTCTTTGTTTGTGGTGTACTATGATGCGTATGATATTTGCTAAGTCTGTATCTATTGTACTTCATCACAGCTTTAGCTTTTTTTTGACATGCAAATTTAAAATGTACATGAAAACTTCATGAGACTGGATAATTTTAAATCTGTAATGTGCAGCATGTCTCTAGAGCATTCCGTTCACCACTATCAGTATAATGTATTTTAGAGGCTTATTCTGCCACTTCATGTCATGACTTCTATACTAATACTGCATCACAGAGTACTGCTTGATGTTTGAACCTTGACAGAATATAATGACTGTACTTATCATAGTTAAAATCCCAAAGTGAAAGCAATAAAACCCCAATGAAGCTTTGCCTGGCCTGAATTATAAATGATAAGCACCAGCACCAAAATGTGAGTGAAAATACCTGGTTGAAATTCACCACCTGACCTCTTCAGTTATGTTTAAAGAGAGCAGTAAAAACCGATTTACTACACACTAAAAGGGTTATTTTTAATTATATTCATAAATGCAAGTTTACTATTTTATTCATTTTTACCACTGTTTTTTTTTTCTGACAAACTTTAGTGATCCTAAATGCTTCTTCAGAAATAAATGAGTTATTGCAGTGTGGGATTTAGCCTTGCTGCATTTCATTTCTGAAGTTGCACTGGCATTCATCCAAAAGAACAGTTCCCTGACCAAAGTCCTTCTGGAGAAACAAGGTGTATTTGCTCTCCTTCCTCATGCCCATTTGATTTTCTGCAGGATCATATGATGACTGAATACTGAGTGAGACAGAAAATCTGTTTTCACAGAAACGCGTACTATACATTTGATCCTAAAAACATTTACAAATGATCTAGAAAATTGGTCTTCAGAAATTTTAGATTGAAAAAACCGAATAGTTGTAACCTGACGGGACCATGTTTTCTCAAAGACATGTACATTGGGATTTTCTTTGCACTTATTTGTGTAGCTTGCGGTTTAGGGGAATTACAAAAATCAGTGAAGTCCTTCAACATGGATGTTATGTGATAATCCTCACAATTATATTTGCATAGCACATGTAAGCAATCATGATGGAAATATAATCCAAAGGCATTACTCTTTTAGAAAACATAATTGGATGGTTATGTTTCAAATCACAGCATTCCCTTTTCTCCCACATTCAAACAGCATAGTCTAGACAAAAACAAACAATGCAAAGCTATTTGCTTTTTAGCTCGCACCCCCCACCCCATCCCTGCTTTCCCCCTCTTCTGTCTCTACAGAAATGACAGGAGAAGTGCACATTTGTAGCTTGCAGGTAGTGGTTGGGGTACAGATTGAAGCTATGATATATGACATGTGTTGCAAGCAGTCTCTGTGTATCTCCCAAGGACCTGTCACAGCTCCAGCACAAGCAGTTAAAGGCTCTGTTATACACAGTTTAATCCTACATTTAGGTCACAATTCACAAGCAAAAACACGGTTTATGCTCGGATGTCTCTTAATTTAAGTTTTAAAATGAACACTGTTATCCTAGATAGTTCAAAAATGAGCTTTTATCAACTTTAGTTTTAAATATTTCTCTGTTTCTGGGCTATTTCTGCATCCAAAATATTTGTATGAATAATAGCTAAAGAGAAGAAGCATCGCTCTGTTGCACTGTTTTGGTGGAGCACATTTAATATAGGTGCTATATTTTCCATGCTCTTTTATTCTCTCCAAGCTGGATTTATTTCCACATATTTCCTTAAATGTATTCAATTATGTATTAGCCCTGTGCAAATATGTAATTGTTCTCTGTTACATTTAAAAGCTTCTGATTTTTCCCCTCAAGTCTTTAGCCCCAGATCATCCACTGATTAGGACTACATTATTCACTGAAGGTTGTGTCATTGCTAGAAGCTAAACCAAGCACAAGCCTTGTCCAGTAGACTTTATTTCAGCAGTTAAATGTACACGCCCACATGCTAAATCATGCTTTAAAGAGCATATGAACACATTTGGTTTGAGCACATGTCATAGCCATAATGGATAAACATCATTCAACTTGTATACTGAGCTTCCATATGAATGCTCTCCCATTCTTTGGCACATTTAAATGTGTATTATTGACTGATGGAAAAATAAAATACAATAAAATAAAATAAAATAAAATGGAGCAGTAAATGGGAGCAAGGGAAGTTGAAGGAATTGATCTACTTGTGGTTTCTTTCAAGAAATCAAATCAGGTCAAATATCACTGAGCATGTTCTCTCCCCACCGCTCGCCCAATGCCAGCTGGGATTGGCTCTATTCAGGATAGGTGGAACAAATAACGGATGGATGTGTGGTTGTTCTCTTCCCTCTGTTTTTAAACAAATATGGTGTCCCACATGGATTGTACGAGTAGTCAAACAGCCAGTGCTAGCTGTTATGTTTTGATAAATGTGTTTTTGTGCTTCTTTTACCCTCTGGAAATTGCTGTGATGCTTAGCCTGATAATAGTCAAAGGTTTAACCAGATGTAGATCTCACACTAAGCAACCTGGGTTTCTCTAATTGGCACACTAAAGAAATGGGCTCTTCTTTGTTATGACATGAAGTGATGAGAGAGGCACATCGACCTGAAATGCAGCTGAAGGTATTTCTGTGCTTGGAAGACACAACCTGCATACAGTGGGGCAAATAAGTATTTGATACACTGCTGATTTTCCAAGTTTTCCCACTTACAGAGAATGGACAGTTCTCTAATTTTCATCGTAGGTACACCTCAACTGTGAGAGACAGAATCTACAAAAAATTCCAGTAAATCACATTGTTAGATTTTTAAATAATTTATTTCCATTTTATTGCATGAAATAAGTATTTGATCACCTACCAACCAGCAAGAATTCTGGCTCTCACAGACCTGTTAGTTTGTCTTTAAGAAGCCCTCCTATCCTCCACTCATTGCCTGTATTAATTGCACCTGTTTGAACT
>NW_018127983.1:833073-847612 GCF_001952655.1 Monopterus albus
GGGGTGTGTCTTAGCCAGTCTCCAGACCTGAACCCAATAGAAAATCTACAGAGGGAACTGAAACTCCGTGTTGTCCAGCAACAGCCCCAAAACCTGAAAGATCTGGAGAAGACCTGTGTGGAGGAGTGGGCCAAAATCCCTGCTGCAGTGTGTGCAAACCTGGTCAAGAACTACAGGAAATGTCTGACCTCTGTAATTGTAAACAAAGGTTTTGGTACCAAATATTAAGTTCTATTTTTCTATTGTATCAAATACAGTATATGACATTCCACCAGGCTATATCCTTGCATTTTGCTCTTGTGACCTATAGGTTGGGGATTGTGCAGCTCCAGTCACAGCAACAGTCTGAGGGGCAATCTGCTAAGAGTAAAGTAGAGGGAGCATGTCTTTCTCCAGAGCCTGTGGCCCACTGGTGCTGAGTAAGCCCATGCAGCAGAGGATGCCTGTGAATTAATACTCCTTGACAGTAAATGTCAACAGAATTTAAATTACACTGCATGCTCTCTCTCATAACCATGAGAATGTCTTTAACTTGTATTGGGTGCCATGAACATGGCCACAAGAGCCTTTGGGGGAAATCTTTTTTGCACTTCAAGATGTCTCTGCATTTGAAACCACCAGCTCATTGTTTCTTGTCGCGTATTTGTAACCAGTAGTGAATTCAGCAGGCGTGCGTGTTGTCTAATTAGTTGAATTTAACTGCAGTGATCATTAGCATTGTGGACAGATCTGCTGCAATCTCAAATCATCGCCCTCCCTTCTCCTGTTCAATGGAGCATTTCACTGTTCATTAGAGGAGGGCATTGTGATGTAGCAGGCCTGGCTGCCTGCACTGGTGTTAAAATCCCATAGCCAGAGCAGAAAGACAGGATACTAAAATGACATCTTCCTTAAAAACCCAGTTCTGAGTAATGGAGAAATAAAAACATGCTGGAATTGTTGTTGCTGTTGCTATTTTTGTGTGTGCTATCATAACAACATGATCCTAGAGGTTCTAATGGGCCAGAAATGTGTTTTAAATAGACACTGTTAGGAATGAACCATTTCTTTTTTTTTACTAATTCTGGTTTTCAGAAAGTGAAACATAAACATCTCTGATGGTGAAATAAGGCTGGCTAATTGCTGTTAAAACTGAGATTACATCAGGTCAAGATGCATTGATTTGTGTATATAATAAGCCCAGAAGTAATACATTCCAGTGTATTATAAAATCAACTAACAAGGGTGCATTTGAAGAACAGTCATAATAGTAATCAAAACAAAGCAATGGTGTAGTTGGTAATGGGGAAAGACAACAACTGTATCAACTCTAGGTTTTTGAGGCTGGTGTTGAAAAGTAAGATAAATGTCAGCAGGCAGTGGCCACCCTGCAGTGACCCCAGGGACTGGACTTGTATCAAAAAGATCACATTTGACAGGCCGGCAGTATCAATGAGCTGACCTCTCTGCAGCCCACGCCAGCAGGTATTTTTCCAATTGTGTGTTGTTTTTTTTTTTTTTCCTCACCTTGCCACAATTTATTCCTGGTGTGTTAGAAACTGTTGAGGTAAGAACTGTGGATTTCAATATAAAACGGAGGATATATGGCACATTTTATTAACTATAACATAGCTGCCTGCCTGTCTCTCTGCCTGCCTGTCTGCCTGCCTCTCTGTCTGTGCTGGACTGCAGGTTTCACTTTTGCCTTCAGTGTAAATTGCAAATGTTACTGAATGTAAGCACACTGTCAAATCAGAGATAGGGGAGGAATATTACATGTCAACAGCATGAAACCACCTTTACCCGACTAGGGCCTAATAAGGTAATTGACCTTTTCCTATCACTGGCTCTTTCGCTGCTGTCTTAAGCTGAGAGCAAATGTTGAAAAGTGAGTGTGTTTCTTGTTTTAGAGAGTACGCATGCAGAACTTTGTTTCTTAGCTTTTTAAGGATTTGAATTTAATCAGCAGACTTTCTCCCATCTGGGCTTTCAGGTTTATTTTATCTCTAACCTTCCATATTACAGTGGATGCAGTCATGCTTACCTATTACACTTTTTCTCAGTTGTATTGGTACATTTCTTGACTCATCCTTGATGAAAGCAGCAAGAGGGTCTCTCCAAACAGTTCTTACAAACAGCACCACACAGTGGATCATCTGCAACAGCCTGTAACTTTCTAAAAATCCTGAATTTATCATTCAAAAGTAAACATTTATGTCAGTGACTCGTCGGTACCATCAGAATGACAAGTCCTTGTGTCATCATTTACAGACCACATAGTCAAAATGCTTAGTCATGTTGTCAGTATAAGTCTATTCTGTGTGGATTCTCTGATGTCAATTATGGCTAATGTTATGATGACAATGACAGAAAATACACAAGGCTACACTTGTTCTGTACGGCAAGTATCAGTGTCAACAGTACAAAGTTTCATATTGCTGTATATGGGAAACTGATTGCAGCAAACTAGACAGGGTTCTCATTTACACTTGAACTGTCCCGCCAGTAAACTCTGTATATTTTGTGAAAACTAAAACTATAATAACTTAATAGTCAAGTTAAATGTAACTTTAATTTAACCATAAAGAATACAGAGAAGTAGTAGTTTACCCATACCAACAATGTCAATAAATGATTAGTCCCTTAGATGTAATTACAGCACATTCAGGCTATTTTCTTTTTTTGTTCAAAAAGATTTGTCACTAGTTGCTTTTTAAAAAGTGTATTTATTTATTTAAATTGGTAAAAGTTGCCAAATCTAGCAAGAAACTAAGATGGAAACGCTGATTACAGTTAGAATGACCAATTTTCTTAAAAAGTTGGATTCCTAACTCTTAAATTAGATTAAACTTGTTTTGTTACTGTCCTGAGTGAAATAAAAACTGTTCAACCAGCTGTTTTCAACAAACAAGCTACTTAAACAGATTTGATAAGCAGATTCCAAACTGGATTCAGATTCAATAAAATGCTATGCAGCCCCATCCCCACCTACTAACAGCTCTCCCATCTTTGTGTGCTGAGGAGACAGAGGGCAAACATCTCTTTTCATTTCTTTCCACAGCAATAGTATCGTGGTGCAGAGCAGCAGAGCCTTTATTAAGCTATTTATAAATCGTAGATGGAATATATACATGTCAGATGTGATTCCATTCCAGTTGTTGTGCCACGTATTCCAACAACGTCCCAGACTGTTCACCAAGGAGGCCACATTATAACCTATAAACATCAAAATTTGTACATAGTCTCCCACTGCATTTGTGACACCCTTTGGTTAGAATTCCATAGTGTATATATAAGCTCTTTAAAGCTTGTCTCTGTAAGTATTCACATCTGTCTTTGAACTCTCTATCCTACAGAACTTTGGTGCAAGAAATTTCAAGATAGATCTTGACTCCACCTCCATCCACTCCCCCTGTAAAACCACTTAGCCCTGCTGAAGCGCGCTCTGCCCATAACTAGATACAAAGGCCCTTGTTTTGCTGCATTTGGAGAAGCGGCAGTGTCCAAAGCATTGAGTGTAAAGCACACATCTTCTGTGCAAATATGTGTTTTGTTTACAGAGGAGGAAAAGGTTCATTGGCAAACCATGCATGAACTGTAAAAAATGTGATTCTGATGGAGCGTGAGTGGTCAGTTAGGGATGTGTATTTTCTTTGCTGTCTTGCCTACCCTAAGATTGTTTTTTTTGTTGCATTAGCTCCACTTTCTGCCCCATCCAGTCATCAAACTCTATTTTATCTGTTTAATTACAGCCCTCACAAACAGGCATAAGTCATAGAATTGGGCATAAACAGGAAAACCATGCACTGACATTTTGAATGACAGTGACATTGGCCCTATGTACAGTATGACAGTATGTTGGTGCAATATCTGCATCTGATGTTTGCCATTCTGAAAACTGGAGGGCAAGAAGGAGAGCCGCACTTTGGAAAGTGCTAAAAACTCAATGCCAAGAGCCAGGCTTCTCTATGATGGGAGGCCATCGAGAGATGACCACTGAAACAAATTGGAGCACAATTTTCCGGTTGTGTTACCATCATAAAGACAAACAGAATAACTGTAGCTGTGGTTAGGATGCTTGTATTAGACAAATGTGACTTGGCGCCCTTGCTGACAGTAAACAGAGGAATGTGAAACTTGCTCAAACAAAGCTGGCTATGCTTCATATTTTTTTATTTATATAGATGTTTTAAATCATTAGAAGCTGTAATTATAAAGAAGTACTAGCATTCCCTTTAGGCTTCACGCCATAACGTGTTCACCCAGTAATTAATCTGGCTCTGCTCTTAAGCAAACACACATCTTTATAGCCTGTGGTGTTTTTTGCTTAAAGGTTTGTCCAGAGGGAAGAGCAGCCAACTTTCACACAACTACTATTACTCTGTTTTTACCCCCATTGAGAACTATACCTCACCCTTTAGTTCAATTATTAATGATGGCCAAGATGTTTTTTAAGGTTTCTAGCATCTGTGACAGATGAAAAGAAGAAGACTTTGTTGAAGGCTGTGCTGGAGAATTAGACTCTCACTCGCTGTTCTGATGTTAAAGCACGTTCTGCATCCTAGTCATCTCTTTGTGGGTTTTCTTCTCCGCTCAGCGAGACCTTCATGGCTCAGACAAGAGAAGCAAAGAGAGCAAACACACTGTGACAGTCATGTCCTCCTTTTTATTCAGGAGCTTTCAGCACTGGCACGGTGGCTGGCCAGGTTAATGTCTCAATGCAGCATGTCAGCAGAGGCATCCTCTCCACCACACGTGCACACTGGTGTGACGGTTATTGCTTGGACCCGTTTGATACAAATATTCCATTGCAACAAATCCACGAGAAATATATGGTTGTTTGCCTATTGAGATGCCATGATCAGAGGGATATGCTTTTGAGTGATGTGAGAAAATGGGTGCTGTTTGTAAAGTGTTTACAACAAAAAAGTGGAACGCAAAGATAGTGTGGTTGTTTCAGAGGTATTTTACATAGTCACTAATTATCCATGGTCAGCTCATTTTGTCATCCCTGTCTTTATAACAGGTCCTGTTAAATTCACATCAGCATCGCATGGATGAGTCACCTTTCTTGTCTTCACAGCAAACGTGTGAATCATTGTGTGCCAAACCTTGTTAATCTGCCTGTTTACAGTTTGTTGAGTTGTATCACACTATTCAGGGCACATAGGGAGAAGTGGAGCATCTGCAGACTTCTGTGCAGTGCTGTGTCATTTACTTCCTGCATGACAGAAAATGTAAACCACACTTATTAGAGGGAGCGACGACTCAGACTTGAGTGTGTTTGGCTGTTTTGGACAGATTTGACAAAGGCCAGCAACTCTGGAGTTTGCCACACAAATACTTTCATTTAAGTGTTTGGTTAACTTTAGATGCAGCACTCTGTTTACTTCAAAGCAAATCCAGCATGATTGCGAGCCACAAAGTGAGTCCATTTGGCTCAACCGCTGCGCTTCTGTCTGACCATGCTCCTGAGATGAAGGGACATTTAGGCTACATATGGAACAGAGTGCTTGTCACATAGGTTTGTTGTTTGTATCCTGTGCTGCATGTGAAATTGCATCTAGTTTGCTCATGGTTGTTGTGTACTTTGGAGTGACAGGATAATTAAGCTGTAGCCTTTTCACACACCTGTAGTTGGTGTGATGTGAGACTGCTATGTCCAGATCATCAGAAGAGTTGATCATTTCCTTCACTGGTGGAAAGCAACTCATTACATTATTCAATACTTAATTAACTCATTACTTTCACCGTTACACATCTACTGTGCATTGTAAACTGCACAATTTCAAGGTAGTTCATTAACTTTGCCACATTTACTCAACATCTATACTTACTACTTTTCAAACATAACATACAAATACATATATATATATGTATAATCAGTTTTGATGCTATGATGCTCTGTTATAACTTAAACTACCCAGCAGTCTTTAAAGTATACTCATGGAGTTTAAAAATGCACTAATACAAATAATACCAATACAAGTGGTCACATTTGGTATATTCCACTAGGGGCCCATTTAGATCATTTTCTCTGCATTATAAATTAATAACAGTTTGAACTAAATGTTGCTAATACTGACAAATAAACCAATTTTCTCTTAAATAAAATAAGTCATCACTGACACACAGAAAAAGTGACTTAGAAATGGGGGATACTTTAAAATATAACTCATATGAGCGATGTGTGAGAATAAGCACTGTCCCCAGGCCCTGGATGTCTAAGTTGTTCTCTGGTCTTAGCCATGTGTGAGCTGTAAATAGAGAAATATACGCTCCATGATTAGGTTGCTTAACAGTTTAGAGGAGGCTTTGAAAGTGAGATTCCTCCTCTCTTTAACTCATTGTCACGTTTTTCAGGTCTATAGATGCTGCCTCTAATCTGTTTAGCTGTATTAAATTGGCTGCGTTGACATCTCCTCGCTTTAAGGCTGGGATTCCTTTTTCTCCCTGGTCGAATACCCTTTCACGTAACTTAATATGCCATTTTGGTCTCCCAGGGACAATAATTGAGTTTAGGCGAAGTTTAAATAGCTTAAAGGACAGGGAATACAGATGGGCATCTCTGTGATTAACAAACTCCAACCCAAGGTCTCTGTGTCAGGCACTGGATTAGGACATTACGAAGAGAATGACAGAGCTCTTTGGCACTTTATTCCCTCTCAATAACATTCTTTCACATATTAAGTTAATTCCACCCCTAGGTAGGGACTTTATCATGCAGAAGACCTTAATCCACTGTTGTTGAGTCCATCTCGCCTGAGCTTTGATGAAACCCCCCCCCGCTTTTCTGTGGGTGCAGCGGGCCTTGGTAAGACAAAGCACCCGTGACAGAGACAATAAGATGCAGCTTGAACCACAACAAAAAGAGGTTTCATCCACTGGAGTGGAGAGAAGAGGTGTTGAAGAAAATAAAAATGAGAGTAAAAACATCAAAGGACAAAGAAACAAATTCACACAGGAGTGCCAACACTTCTGATCAAGAAATGTATCACTATTAACGGTGTGTGTGCTTTTATTAGGTGTAGAAAGCCCGGCCCCACTGATCTCTTGTATAGCACAATATCTGAGGGCCACCTTTGACCCCCTGTTGAAAAGCCCCAGTTGATATGATGAGCGTAAGCTTTGGGTGTTCTTTTAGATCTTGTATTGGTACTAACCCAAATTGAAAAGATGGGTTTGTGGTGCCAGCAGCCAATTTATCTTTTGGCTTCTGCCACTCTGCATGGGAAAAAAAAAAAAAATTAGTAAGCAGTTCCCTCCTGTGAAACGGCCATCAAGGGAAATTCAAAAGTCACAGAAAACATATTGTCAAGTTTTTATGTTTCTAATTAATTTACTCACCTTGTTTTCAACAGCAGGTTAAAGAAGTTATGCCACTGAAAATAAACATTTTAATGATTTCTTGAACTAAAACAGAATCCAACTCTGTTTTCCACAGGATAGACACAGTAACAACAAGCTGAGCAGAGCATATGAGCAGTCTATTGACCACTCTGTTGAAAACATCTCACTTTCACCCTGAATAGAATAATTAATTCAGTCACCTGTCTGAACTTAAGCTGTCCATTTGATTGTCAGTGGTGCTGAGAGTCTCTGAAGGTTTTGATCCTTCCAGCGCTAACAGATGGTTGTTGTGGCTCGGCCTGGGTTGGGAATCGCTCCTTAAGAGCAGACAGAGGGTTGGCGGGGGAAAATCCCCTGTTGCCATCCCTAAGAAGACCATAAGCTTGAGCAGAGAAAAAGAAAGGGCCTGCTACTGGTGCTAATTACCCAGAAACCACACAGAAAGTGCCCACTGTCACTAACTGAAGAGGTTCACATCCCTTCTTACACAGATAAAAGGCGTAGTACGAAAACATTTCGCAGGGGACAAAGGAGGGAAGATTACCATAATCTTTTGGTTTGTATCCCCTGTAAGCTGTCCGTGTGTCCTTTTCCCTCACTCTTTCTCGTTCTCCTCCACCTCCACCCTTTCTCACTCTCTCTCCCCTGCTCCCTTGTTTCTTCTTGTCTAAAATCGGGTTTGAAGGAGCAGAAATGGTGGGAATTGGCTTTGCAACCTAAGCCTGACAGTTGTGTTCTTCCCGCCTTCCTGTGATCATCCCTGTCATTGGTGTGCTGCTGTTGGGGTAATCAGACAATGGCAGGCGAAACGAGATGTCACTGTGCTGACAGACCCCTCTTCATGTTATGTCACTGTTAATCCTCAGCCTTCAGCCCGCTCCCACTGCTGCTTTCATCCAAGCATTCTCCATGAAGGGGACTGGAGATATATATGATGCCTTCATATTTCTACATATCAAAGCTCTCTCAAGTGGCTGTTTTCTCCCTAAGTGCCAAGGGACTGTACAGCACACAACTCAGAGCGAGAACTTTTTAAATGAGGACATCACAGCAGCTGCATCACACTGGCTCCCTGACTGTCCCAGTCACAGGAAGCCTGGACCAAAGCCAGTCACACAGCCAGGAAAACAGACATTTCATAAACGCTGTCTTCTCAGGCTGCAGATCACCCTAGAGATCTGATCCTTTTAGCATGGTGGCTGCCTTAGAGCACCTCTGCCAAGCTCATTGGAGACTCTGATGAGGCGTTGAGCCATTGCAAAGGAAATAGTTTCAATTAAAGGCAGAGAAGGATAGGTGACACTAAGAGACTCGTATGTCTGTGAGAACAACAGCAAGTTGTGGAGTCACAGGCAATCATTATCCAGTGCTTTTATAGCATCTAAAAGCTTGAAACATTCAGATGGATGGCAGAAAGTGTGTTCAGTGTACGAGACATCCCTAAATGACTTTGTTTTCGCTCACTTGCTGTCTGCGCTTTTTGGCTTCTGAGTGGGTGGTGTTGAAACAATGACAGGAAACCTACTAGTTTTGGAAAAATCTCAAGTTTATGAATGATTATACTACTTCTCAGCAATGCGAGGGAGAGCACTTTGCGTATTGCTTTCATGTCAGTGAGAGTAAAGTGACTATTTTCATTCAAACATTATTGTCATTACATTTTCTAACATACCCTTTAGAGCAGCAGCTGTTTGGCTTGTGAGATTTTTCTGTTCATCTGCCTTAAACGGAGGTCATGTTTTTTATCCTTTAAACAAAAGTGCATTTGCATCTTTTCAGATGTGACACATTCTGCTAAAATATGCGAAGCCTTTTCATTTTATCGTTTGGTTTGCTGAGCTCTGATTGTATTTGAAAGTGATACCACAGGTCCGTTCCCATTGTGTGTGCCTTGTGTCTCTGACAGCCTCAGTGTGAGACTGATGTTTCAGAAGGTAGATATGTGTATCCCTGTAATGCTGTGTTTACAGAGCCTCTCCACCAACTCTCTGCTCACTGCATACATGGCGCAGAAGGCCCAGATGAGATAGCACAGCAGCGCAGAAAAGGCAGCAGGTGGACTAGTTACACTACACTATGGCTCGAGCTGTGTTGTTAATCATATGACAGCAAAATCAGACTCATAGCCATGTTTGCCACTGTTGTCATTCCACCGCCATCATGATTAATAGTTATCAGAATCACAATTACATAAAATCATTGTTGTCATAATGATATTAACAGTATGATAGAAAAAATGGGACCTGTCCAGGGTGTACCCCTCCTCTTGCTCAGTGTCAGCTGCGATTGCTTCCAACCCCCTGTTTCCCTGTTCAGGATAAGCAGTATAGTTAATAGATGGATGGATGTTCAACTATGGCACAAAATTATAGAATCAAAACAATGTCAGACTTTTATTAAAGACCAGCAGCAACTGTCATTCAGACACACACATGCACACCATCTCTGGCAGGGGTGAATACTGCCTCCATTGTCTCACACAGCCTACTACTCAATAATAATAATAATAATAATTAGCAGGCCTACATAAAATTCCATCACATTTACAAAGCACACAGACATGTATGCAATTCCAAAATATTCAATATAATAAATAAATAAGATGTTTGGCATCCAGTATAAATTAACCAAAAATATCATTCTTGTATTTTCTTTCATCATAATACTTTTAAAAAGAGAATATGTTATTAAAAGATGGACTAGGATATTTACTCTGGTATGGCCAGTAGCTTATGCTGGCTAATGCTAGCTAAAAAACTGCTGTGTAAGTGGCAATACTGAGTTAGGCTTGCATCTTTTCAGATGTGACACATTCTGCTAAAATATGCGAAGCCTTTTCATTTTATCGTTTGGTTTGCTGAGCTTTGATTGTATTTGAAAGTGATACCACAGGTCCGTTCCCATTGTGTGTTCCCATTGTCACTGGCTTCTCATGTCTTTACTTGTGCTTCTGTGAAACCTGTTCACACTTGTTCCACAAAATTACTTCACTTTAATTCCAAAATTCCCCATTTAAAGGTCTATTTTAATTTCATAATGCCAGACTTCCAGTGACACCTTCAGCCAGTCAAATACCATTAGCAAGCCTGGATACCACTACCTAATTTTGCCAGCTAGCTCTTGTAAGCTAAGACTAAGAGCAATGGAAAAATAAATTAGGTCACATATTACTGTATATAGAGACAGAAAGTCATTTTTTGGATCAGGCTTGGTGGATGGCTAGGTACACAAAACATGGGAGATCCCCCAGGAAAGCAGGGTTTGGATCTATTGTGTAATGTGTGTCTTCAAATTTTAATTCCTAATTAAAATTTTAATATTAAATTCCTCTTTGTTTTTAAACCTAACCAAACTGTGACAAAATGTAATGAAACCATGAGGGTTTTATAATCATAACAGCATGTTAATGGCGGTTTCCATGACAGTGGAGTCTCACTACACTTGCTCTTGTGTTAATGACTGGTGATATTGTGACCAGCTTGCCATTGCAAAATATGTTGTTGTTAATGTTGGTGGACTTCTCTCAATTCCGTGTGGTAGCATGGTGGCACTGTTTCAGGAGACGCCCATATGGGTCCTATGATAGGAAAGGGACAAATGACCTTTGTGGGTGGTATAGGTTGGAGGACGTGTTAGAACTTGCTAAGGACTGCTACAACAAAGATCACATGGCTGACAAAGGCACTTTCACTTTTCACTGAAACAATATTGTGTTGGAGATGTACTTTCATTATCAGATCTTCTTTGGCTGGTGTTTTGTCCAGGGTAAAAACACAGGGTGACCACTTTAGAGCTCCAGAGGCACCAAATACCAACTGCATAGGAATAAAATGTGGTGTTTCATTCATTCATATAAAACAAAGGCACATTACAAATGCCCAGAAACAGCTTTTCTTATAAGTCAAAATGACAGCGGAGATGTCTGGCAAAGACCACAGAGTGTATTGCACTGGGCTGAGCACATGTCTGTTTATCCCCAGATTCCCGTTTCAGTCAATCTCCATCTGACCAAGTTCATTTACAGGTGATGAAACAGGGGAAATAGAGAAGAAATGGGATCTGTTGCATTTTTAATCTAGAACATTGGGTAGTAGATTTTTGAACAACAAACAGCACTTACAAGTGTGTTGCACACTGATAGATTGCTCTACCCCGGAGCCCTGTTGTTGAGAGGCAAACAGTGAAGCGCTGGCCCTGAACCAGTCAGCTGAAGATCATTCATCATTAAGCATCTCCTGTCTAACCGTCACTGTGCTGAGAATCTGCAGATTCAAACCCAGTCCACAGTCTGGGTCTAGAGAGCCAACCCTCCCAGGGCTGTCAGCGTCATAATTATCTACAATCACTGGAGAACATTTGCTTAGATCTCTAATTGTTTCCAGCCACTGATCATTTGGGAAAACTGTAAAAGAGAGAAGACTCTTTAAGAGGCTCTGTGGGATTTCATGGAAAAAGTGTTTTAACCATCAGCAACAGCTGATTTAAATGTGTATATGTACACACCCAGTGTCTTTTTCTTCTTCCCAACTGCAGTGGGACTGAACATTATTTGGCCACCGTCTGAACTATTTACAATCACTATCCATAACTGAGAGAGAAATGCATGGACAAGTGTTGTACATCACATTTGACAAAGCATGTCAGAGCAGAGGGTGACTCTTCTGTGTTGTGTTATGCCTGGGTAGTGCAGTGCTTGATTCTGTGACAGTTTATTGAAATTATTTAGTTTGTCCAGGGATTTGCTGTCCAAAGATGTTGGGTCTGGAATTTGAGCAGCACTTCTTAGCACTCCATGTTCCTTTGTACTGTTTATCTTAACACTTCATGATTGCTGGATATGAAGGCTTCTTTACTGGTTGTAGCACAGTTGGAATATACATATATTTTAAGTGTGTTGTCTTGGGTTTATGTTCTGACTATTTGCCATCATCACTCTCACTGTTGCTCCCTCTGCACTGTCAATTGCAGCACTGTTATTTGTCAACTGGCTTATAATCCTGTGTTACACAAATGGATCCCATGTATCCAAATCTGCCTCCAAAACCTGTAGTATTCTTGCTTCGTGTAAGCTCCCACAAAAAGAACCTTTAATTAATTCCAAAAAAGACAATAACCATGGGGAATATGGGGTTGTGCTCTTTGGCCACTAAATCTGGTGTCACCAGATGGGGTGCCTTTATTTGATGGATTTTTTTCTGTTTAACACAATGCTAAACCACTTTGTTCAGCGGGTAAAAAGATCTGGATATCTCTTACTGCTCCATTGCTCTGTCATCTTGGATTTGTGCATCGTGCTGGCCTAAATATGTTTTTCTCCAGTGTGGCCGATGCTGCGTTTTTATGGAACCCTTGATCAAAGGATAATGCACAGACTGTCACTTGGCCTCCCTTAGCAGTTGGCAAGAGCACTCTGACTTATTCAAATGAATTGTCATGAATACTTGTGTAGCTTACACACTTGATGGCAAATAACACTTATCTAAAAAGAGTTACATATCCTGTTTTGTGATCCTTACTCAACCGAGCATAGTGAGGACTGTCTTCATATTTAGAGCACTGTTTATGTTTGGGTTAGGTCGTCCCTTATATAGTAAGGACACTTGAGTTTCTACTTCTGGAGTGTACAAATGAGTGGTTCCCTACCTGGGGGGGACATCCCAGTGTGGCCCCAAGATAAATCTGAGGGGCAGCGGTGGAAAGTAACAATGCATTCACTCACATAATGAACTTAAATGCAGTTTTAAGATGCTTCCACTTTGCTTGAGTATTTCTGTTTTTTGCTACTTTATACTTAGTCAGTCTACTTGCAGTCTGGAATCTGTTTTGTGAAGATATGGGTCATGTTTTGACACAAGATGGCTTCATGGGTTTAACAGGCCACTTAGGAAGCGACTGACCCACGTCAAGGGTCGCTTCAGGCCTGCCCACCAGACTGCTGTAGTTCACCTGCTGCAAGCGAGGACAGACAGCACATTGCAGTTGCTTCATTGTACTATGAATCTTTTGTGTTTGTTTTGGGGGCTTTTTGTTTGTTTGTTTATCTGATGTAACATTTTTTTCATGTCAACAAGAAGGTCAAATTTATTTTTAACCACTGTGTCTGTTGATGGACGTGAGTATGACGTGAGTATTGCGTCCTACATTGTTACAGTGCTGTACAGAACAGTACTATTTTAACAATAATTTTTATGTTAAATAAACATTTATGGAGCCTATGATCACTCATACTGTATGTCAATGTGTACAAATAATTGTCAGGTCAAAAAATGAGTTGTGCCGAAGAAAATTATACCAAACATTGGTATGTTAAAAATCAGCCAAGATAGTCAAAAATATTCTAAGACTCCTAGGTGTTAAATGTAGGTGTATCCAACATCATCATGTAAGTATACACACATTTGAACTGGTGCTACTGTAAAATGTAGTTGAGTTATTTTCATAAGGAGAAAATTGCGGCACACCCACATGGATATTTGCTGTGACTGTGCTTGTGTTTACCTCTCAGAAAAGTAAAGCTATTGATTTTGTGGGCATCCAATGTCTCCTCTTTTTCCTTAAGGTGCAATTATGGAGCTATGCTACTGACAGAGGTCAGAGAGCCCAGAAAGACCGTGTGACTGTGCACAAGATTGTGAGGTCATCTTTTCAAGCTTCTTCTGATCTCAGAGCTCTGTGCTCATCCCACAGATAGGCCAGCGGAAAAGATAAAGGTTGGATGTGCCTATACATGAGCCGCAGTTGGTTAGTACAGCAGGGGCAAGTGCCTATCAAATGCAGTTTTATGCAGAAAGATTACATTTGTCCAACTGCCTACTCTAAATATAAGAACACTACCCTATCTCAGACCAGCAGTGTAGCACTTTTATATAGCTTAGGGCTACACCATGTGGATTTGGCATTAAACTATACTGTAGCACGTGGGAGTAGATTTTTTTTAATGTACTGAACAGTGACTTCTTGGAGTATCTAATTTGGTTTCTACATGTAGTAGTTGAGAGAAATCACCCATTGAGTGTCAGAGCTTTTTATAAAACCCTGTGCCTGTAGCCGACAGGTGGTGAAATTTATATCATCAACATAAGGTTATGTACTGTATGGGTAGCAAAATGCATATACTATACCGCAGAAAGATCTATCTATCTGTCTCTATCTATTTATATGGAAAGCTTTGTACTTAGCTTACAGTACATTTTATTACAGTTTTCAGCAG
>NW_018127983.1:847746-852367 GCF_001952655.1 Monopterus albus
TTATATGTATACACAGTAATTAACAGTCAACTTAAGATTCTTCGGTTTCCTCTGGTTCAGACTAATCTCTGACAGCCTACTACCTCAGTAACCACACATTGGCAGACACAGCTTTTTAGTAACGTGTCTTATCAGCCTCAGTTTATATCATATTGTTGAAGAAGAGTGAAGGGAATGAATATTTCAGCAGCTGAGCGAGCGTGAAACACCAGCAGGGCTTCATACCGTCTTGTTTGCACTTACTACAGCCATTAAGTTTACAAGCAGCATTTGTATTTATCACCAGGCCTGGATGGTTAGAAGCAATCAAAAACCAAACACAAGGAGAGAAATACAAGGTTCAGGTTGACATGTGAAGAAAAACTGAGGTGAAGTGCTGACATGCTGATGTCTTAGCAGATAACACTTAAATCATTTTCCTCCAAAACTTCACTGCTAAGGGTTCAAAGAGATATAGCCATAATACAAATTTTTGGAGTAAGTAGTGGTGTTTGAAGTTATTTTATGGGATTTTGCTGTAAGGCCCAGAATTGATTTGCAGAAGGGATAAAAGGAAGATACTTTATCTTCGGAGCTTTGTCGGAAAAAGCTTAGCATCCATTGGTAGTTCCGCCAATATGCCTGCAGGGCATGGAGGCAGGGTGAGAGGGGGGTTGCTGGCATTGACATTATATACCAGAATGAATTGTGCTGAGTTTACACCTCCTGCTGCTTACGTTCTGCTCTTTCATAATCTTTCATGAACCATACAATGTTTTATTTAATGTCCTGGGTCAGAGAGAAACTTGAGAAAAAACATATTAATAATGAAACGCATAGTACTGGAGAAGGGAAGAAGAAGAAGAAAAAACTTGGTTTGAGGCTCCTCAGCAAACAGGTCAGAAGGACCTTTTGAAGTCTACTGCTTCAGTGCAGTCAATAGTTTAAGAACTTGTGTTATTTCTGAATGTAAGGCCAGCTTGGACTTTTTCCTACCTGAAAATGCCAAATATCTCCTCGCTTCTGCCCAGTGTCTCACTGCGGTCCTTGAAAGGCTATTCAAGCAGTCAAGAAAAAAAAATACTCAGTACCTCAGGTTGGTACTTGACTGAAAACAGTCTATGACCGAGAGATTATTCCATGAATACTCTTTGGCTTCAGAAATGCAGAGTACTGTATTTCCAGTACCAAATATGTGATCTTGAAGATTATTGTAACTCACAAAAAACACATTGCTCTAAATTTCTGTTAAAATGTAAAGAAAATTGTGTATTTTTATAGTTTCCACATCATTTCACCCAGTGCTTGTTCCCTTTACCCCTTTGACATAAGCTAATCCTGTCAGTACCAAAGGGAGGAGGCATATGCCATAGCCATAATGGTCGTTTGAAACCTCATTTGCCTTCTGTTTAGATGTTTGGGAAAGCCAGCTTTCGGCCTCTCTGCCTCATAGGTCTTAATTGCTTAATTACAGTCATTATTTGAACTGGAAGCAAATCACCTGGCACCCTGACACTGTGCTGGCCTTACTGGGGGAAAATGTCTTTGAAAAACTAATGTTGCTGGGGTTTAGAGGATAAATGAAGACAGCAGGTGTGTGATCCACAGGGTTGCGGTGTACTCACACATATACACAAGACAAAACATGAATATACAGTACATCCACGTGCATGTACTGTATCTGAATTCCCCATGTCTCCAGGACATTTCAGTGCTATCACATGAAAAAGATCCATATGAGAGCCTTGGTACCTTCAGAGGATGGTCCAGGGGCTGTGTGACTTATTAATGACTTTACTGGTGTGCTCCATCCTCGGTCTCTTCGTTCACTACTATTACCTGTGTTGGCTCACAGACCTGCTCCCTGCTTTTTTATATGCTGCAACTAGCTCATCCTGTTTAAAAAGTAAACAGTTGGCTGCATCTGTTCTAATAATTTATGTGCAGGGAGTGAGAAAGGTGTTTATGCGGGAAAATGAGATGGGATTAACACCTGCTCCACTGGCTCCTGTTATGAGTTTCATGCAGCCTTTACCACATATATTTTACCTAAGGCATTTTTTTAAAACCATGCATCTCTTTTGTACATCAGAGATCCTTGCTACTTGTTAGACTGGTCATTTTCCATGCTGTAATTAGACATGTATGTCTTTGGCTGTGAAAGAGTCCAACAGTACAGTAAAAAAAAAAAAAAAAAAGTGGTTACACATGTCAGCTCTAAAGTGTGAATGGCTGGAATGGTGTTAATGTGAAGCAGGACATTACTGGAAATGAGCATATGAGTTTTAGTGACATTATGTGGATAAGAAAAAAAAACACGATGTAATTCAAACCTCGAGTGGAAGTCATCTGTGCAAGCAGCTTATTATGACATGTAATTATGTTTTATTGTTATGTGACCTGTAGTAATGACAGAGAATATAATGAAGGAGAATACACCGTGTTGATTTAGTATTTAGTGCAACAGGCAGGAGGTCAGGTTGAATGGGTGGGCTGACTAAACGTACAGTAGGATGTCCACATAGGAGGCTGCTGTTTGTTTCCCGTCTCACACCCGTAGTCACCGTTGTTTCTTTTAACCATGGTCATTTCATAACCTGCTGATCCCCTGATGGTTCCTGTAGCACCACCAGTGTGTTACTATTTTTGTTGGATGGGTTTCCATGATATCTGATACATGGCGCAATGATTTATAATAGCTTTTGTGATCTCCTGACCTTTCCTCTAGCAGCCTCATTAGGTCCTGATTTTAATTTGGCCAGTGCCTTGGTTTATGACTTTGGTTTAATAACTGTAATACAAACAACATTCCTATCTGCCTCAGCTGTACTTTGTGTTTAGTGCTAATTACCAAATGTCAGCATGTCGCTGAAATCAGATGATAAACATTACACCTGCCAAACGTCAGCATGTTACCATTGTCACTGTGACAGTTTTAGCATGCTAATAGCATTTAGATCAATTCACCACTGTGCTGTAAAAATACCATAAACAATTAACGATCAAATTGTTGTCAGTCAACTAAGCAACTTCATTATTTCTACTAATTTAAAATTGTTTCAGGACCATATCTAAGTTTACTGTTACAAACAATACTACAGTATAGCTATTGTATAGCAGTAGTTAAATACTGAGTGTATTCACTAATGGGTTAGGCTCTGTTCTAGCCTGGCTTTATTCTTCTCAGTAGCAGTTAATTGTTTATATGATTTAGCTTGACAGATGGTATACTTACTGTATGGCAGGAATACAATCCTTCTGTTTTAAATATATCTGAATAATACCCCATATGCATAAAATAATTCAGCTGTTTACATCTTTAAAGACCCCATTCTAAACAATTTCTTTGAAACCTCATTTTAATCGCCCAAGCCTAAATGATAATTGCACAAACCTCTTCCAAACACACTGTTTTTCATTGTCAGGGACTTTTTGTTAGAGAAAGATGTTACTAATGGCTTATGAATTAATAAGAATTAGACCTTCATACAAGATGATTTTAAAGAACTTGAAAGCCCCAACATTTTATTCACATTTCAGTATTTTCTGGATGGCTGGGTTCCTTTTTGCTGAGCCCTATAATGCATCCTTTGTCATCATCTCTCAGCTGTGATTTAGACTGTAGACTGTGCTTGGTGTAATTTACTTACCCAAGCAGAGCCATTAATTTTCTATTATTGTGAAAAGATGATTCATGTTTTGGAGGCTGTCTTGATTATTTATTTAGATACACAGCAGGGAAACATGAGGCAGTGGCTAATGGAATATAAAGTCACCAGCCTCATTCCCATTCTGACATCTAACTACAGAAGCAGCACATGTGTTAATGTGTCCTCCCCAAGCACCTTAATTCGACTTGAAATTCGTAATGGAACTTGCTATCTGTGCTGGGCCTTTGAGACGGGGGGAGGGGGTCAGGCTAACATGAGCTCCCTACCATCCTACTCATCCTACTGTACCAGCATCTCTCAAGTTTTACTTAACATGTTGCATTTTGTTTGTTGGATCCAGGAGCACTCACTTTCAAAAACTGTCATTTCCCCTGTTTGGTTTTTGTATGGTCTAAATTACTGTGTCAAAATGTTATGTGTTAAAGTAAAGTAACTACGCTACACTCTGCAGCTGGAAGGAACCAAACAGCTTGGAGAGCGTGGTGTCTGTGTGTACCAGTCCAACTTACATCAGAATACAAACACACAGAAAAGTACCTTTTGGCTTCTGAATTTTATTAGTGAGGCTAATTAAATAACCATAAGCACAATGCTCATGGTTAGTCCTGGGCCCTAGGAACCATAATGTTCACCCTTTGTGGTGCCTTTGGCTGTTAGCTTAGCTTAGCATAAAGAATGGAAACGGTGAGAAAGAGCTGGCCAGCCTCTGGGCAAAGGCAAAATAAATGTTACTGTAAATTAGGTGGATTTTGATTCAGACAGAACCAGGGTAGCTTCTAGTCTTTGTGCGGAGCTAAGCTAACTAGCTGCTGTCTGTATCTCTATGTCTAAGAAACAGAAATGAAAGTGGCATCAATCTTTTCATCTAACTCTTGACAAGAAAGTAACAACACATAGTTTCCAAAAATTTTCTTTTTATACTTTTTATTGGATAAAGGTTAATAAGTCATCAACAAGCCAGGTTTCCTGCT
>NW_018127983.1:852381-880628 GCF_001952655.1 Monopterus albus
CCCAAAATTTGTTGTTGCCCAATTAACACAGTTAAGTCAAAAACTGCACTTTTTTCTCATTCAAGTCTTAACACACAGACATGGTACCTACTGTTAAATCACAGCATGACTTGCATTTGCTGGGGATAGCAGTATCTCTACTGACATGGATATATGGATGCATGTCCATGAATCAGCTTAAAAATCGTGGTTAAAAAAGTGCTCCTAACTTCAGATTGTGATTCATAATCAGCATGTTTGAAAGTTTTCTTTTGTGTCAAGTCAATTCCAGTACTAGCTGCCTCTACATCCATTGGTAGAGAGCAAACAGGAACTGCTAAAATCAAGTTTGGCATTCATAAAAACTGTTCTAGAACATGTACAGTAGAGTACAACTCACATGCTGATTAATCTGAAAATAATGCACAACATGCTTGGCTACGACATGTAGTAACTCTGCCTGTAAATTAGGGGATGAAAACTGTGCAAAAAAAATCCAAGTTAAACTTATCAATAAATAAAGTCATGAATTACAAAGATGCAAATTTATAAAGGATAACTTAAGAAAGTGGTAACAATATATGAATAAGAACATGGTGCCAGTATTTGTTATGGAGTTCTGAAGGATGAAAAGTTAAGTAAAATGCTGTCACACTTTGAAACACTGAAAGCTGAGTGGCCAAAACTGTTTGCATTATGTTGTTGGCTGTGATTCAGAGACTTGACACTCAGTCATTATTATAATTAATGACAGGGTCTCATCTGAGTGACTAACATGTAATGAAGTGCTATGACTCTTCTTTCTGGCCTTTCTCCACTGCAGAGGCCAGGCTCAGTCAAGCTGCTTTGGTTTACCACAAAGGACATCTAGTGGTTACACACCCAACTGACTCCCTCTGTCTCCATGGCCTTCTCTCTGAAACCTGCATCACTCCATAGGCATAACCATCTAAGGTAAGAGTTGTAGAGAGGAATATCCTCATCGTGAAATACTATTTTCGTCAATGATGAACAATGCTGTTAATTAAAGAGTGTCTTTTAGAAGAAGCCAGGAGAAATTGATCTCATGAAAGATGTGATGGGACAAAGAGCTGACTGACACAGTCGTAATCTCAGTGTGAATGTGGCGCAGGCCGCCGGGTAATTAAAGAGATGAAGCAGTAAGGACACTGGCTATTAGTAGGTTAATTAGGCAATGATGAAAGGGGTACCTAAGGTTACTGTGGGCTTTGGCGTGATATGATTCCTTGCACAACCATATAAGGTGGGTGTTAAATTTAATCCTTACACATTAATAGAGAGCCGCATACCTCCGAGTCAATTATTGCCCAAAGACTTCACCTGCTCTGCACAGGCACAAATGGAGGATTCAGAATAGAGTCTATTTGGTGGCTGTCCACTCTGATTAGTTTGATGAGGCTTACAAAGCTTTTAGAGGCATATTTGCAAATTTAGCAGGTGGCACAAAGCATTCACCGATCTCCTTATTAAAGAGATTGAAGCGTTTCATTTAATGAGTAATTCATTTCTTGCTACTTTCTGACCCACTTTGACAGAAGTAGAAGTATGGTTTAGAAAAAAACACATAGTGGTAGTTTGATAACTTTGAGTGAATCGCTGTCTGACGCCGCCTTCATCTTTAACGAAGTATTCTATTTAATTATGAATGTTCTGATCAATACACGAAGTGATTCAGAACATTCACAACCTGTCGTTCCAGAGAAGATGCCTGCCGATGTTAGAAGTCAGAGGACAGGTGAGGTGAAAGGTCAGTGTCCAGTGTTATCCTCCTCAGGTTAGAGTGACAGCCAAACCATGTGCTTGATCTACCCTCTAATTGACTTACAAATGTTGTGGTGCTTTCAGTGTCAAGTACCTCACAGCATTAAGTATGGCTGCAAAGTCAATATGACTTTATTAGTGGCTGTGTCTCCAGTGACAGGCCCTACTTGGCCTTTTGACCTCAGCTAACTGTGATCTACTGTCCAGAGACTGCTCTCTTCTTTTGCCTTCCTCCCTCCCTCCTTCTCTGTCCCTCTCAATGATCACGGCACCCTCTGACTCCAAATCCCGGAAGGGCGCAGGCGGCCCGGAAATTCGACACTGTTGCTTCCCTTTTTAGGAGTCTAAGGTAAACCTTGCTTAATCCACAAATCCAACCTTGGATTTGAGCTGCTGAGTCTGAGGAGAAAGTAATTGGGTTGTTGCTAATAATTGGATTTTCTGCTGCTTGGTTTAAAAAAATGTCCAGGCAGGAACAAGGCCCCTTTAAGATTTAGTTCATAGGTTGAGGCAGGCCCCAGGTTGCACATATAAAATGATTAACATTAAAAATCTGCTTTCAGCTGTTGTGTTTAAATAAAGCTGTTTGAAAGCTCTAATTTTTGGTAATTATGCTGCAAATCTTTATTGTATGACCTGAAAGGGGCATTAAAAAAGCTATTACTTTCCTACATTACAGCTCATCAGCTGGCAGAAGCAAAGAGATACAAGCCCAAGAAAACCACTGAAACAAATAGGAATCTTACTGAGAGTGGGTTTGCTCAAGTTCTTCTAACTCTAAGCATTTCCTCAAATCTCTTCAAGTGAATTTTCTTTTGATTGTTGTGTTCAGTTGTTGTATGAATTAAATGCTGCCCTGCCGTGACAATATGGATTTATTATTGTGAGCAGTGTTGTTAACTATTGTATCTCTGTTGGCATAACTACACAGTGGCTCAGTGTAACACGGTACATAAAGTAAATGCCACTTTATCCTTTTACTCCACAGGTCAGAGGACAGTCTTGCATTTTTTACTCCATTGCATCAATATGGCAGTTGCACTTACTGGCTACTTTGCAAATTAAAATCCTGAAAAAATTAAATTGCACACAAGTAAAAGTACAAAAGTATTGTCAACAAAATACACTGCAGAGTATCAGAAGTAAAAGTACTCGATGCAAACAAAACAATTGTATATAGTTTTAATTTAGTAATTTAGGTAGCATTTTACACAGTTAAGCTGTCTGAGCTTTAACTATTTTTACTGCATATACAATAATGAAAACATTACAATTCTATATATTTAAGTTGAAATCAATATTTGTATCTAAATCTTAATATACTGCACATAAAGTGGCATAAAATACACAAGGAGAGTAAGTAGAGTAACTGAGTGAATGTACATTGTACATTGTGCCACTGACCATAAGATTAAGTAACATAAAGTTACAGCTTTAATGGTTTTTCTGAACAGCATTAAACATGTTACCAGTTCTGTGCCTCCACTGGACACCATTTGAAGATATTTCTAGTAATAAGTCTGTCTGAGAGGTAAAAGCCTAAATAGTGACTAGCATTATTTTTGTTGTTAATGGTGAGAAAGGGCAGCTGGCAGTCTTGCTTTAAGGAGCTGTATTCACAAGATGGTTGAAAAAGACTGCAAGAATCCATGGGCAGCTACGGAAATGAGCAGCGTACCACATGTTGGGTCTGTGGATAGACCAGGGGAACAACAATGCTCCCTATCGTGGCTTTGAGGTCCCAGCCCAGATTATCTGGAAGGAGCGAACTTGACATTGCTTTAAGGGAGTAGTGGAGAGCTCACTGCACACTCCTGCAGCTTACCACCACCCTGGATGATACAGTAAAGTCATTCTGATTGTTTTTCCCTTGTGAAGCCATTAGAACTGGAGACATGCTGGCTTCACAATGCACTACTCTGATGGCCAACATCTACCGAACAAGTTCTCTATACTGCAAATCCATAGGCTCCTACAAATGTTATTATACTGTAGATCCCTGCTGGGTCCACACAAATTCAGTATTTGTATTGGGAAAACACAGCCATGTACGCGCACAGAGAGGCAGAAAATGTGCAATTCATTTTCATGCTTAGTTTTTCAAGCTAGATTTTTAAAAATATTAGAAAATGCTTGCTCTAGTATGAGTTACATACTAATGACTTTTCTGCTAAACCTGTAAGTTATACCAGTGTGATGAATCTCTTTGGTAAGGTGGATTGGTGTGAAGAAGGGTTGCAAGTTTTGTTTTGCTTTGTCAGTTGTGCATCCGTTGTACAGCCAAAACAAGTGCATGAAATCCAAAGCACAGTAACTGTGATGATAATGCAACTACTCCACTAATACCACTGCTAATCGTAGTGATAGTCACATTACCATTAGTATCAATATTGCCCAGGAGACGGCATCTTTCCCTCCGAGACTGAGATGTGGGTGAGAAGGAGAAGAGGCTCATGCAGGAGCTCTGCTCCCCATTATTTTCTGTATTACAGCTCACTAAAGGTCAAAGCTAAAAAATCTTCTTGGAGTGACTACAATTATATATGATTTTTTGCAAGAGCAGGAACAAAGACCTGAAAAGAGCATAGGCCTTTTCCTGCAGTAATTTTCAGAGAGCTCTAATTTTGTAATACACAATAAGGGCAAGTTAGAAGCACTAGACGATCCTTGAGTAATGGAAAAAAACATCCTGCAGACTCTGAAATTGGTGAGGACTTGGAATTGTATTAACACAACAAAGGAAGGCGACATAAAGCATCGAGGGAGACAAGTGTGTGTATGTATGTATGTATGCAAACATGCATGCATACACACAGAACATCTGGAAATGTGCTCATAAGCACATGGACATGGCAGTAAATGCACAGACACCTCACTGCCATGTCTCCTCTCACTTATGGTCCAGTCACTTTGTCATAAAAGATGTGACAATACGACTGTGCTCTGACTAGCACTTACCTGTGTCCACACTGGTATTTCAGTATTTCCACAAAAATCCCAGTTGCCTGTTTAACCAGCTCTGCATAGACGGTGCTGATGAGAAGCCATTCATAATTTATATCCATGCATTGTGGGACAACACTAGTCAAAAGTGAAATAACATATAGTTTTCTGTATGTTCATGACCATGGACTGCATATTTAATATACAACTATCGTAATGATACAATCAATGAAAACATACATAATATTCATATTTCATATCTTTCAAAACTTGTATTTATGTATTTAAAAAAAATTCTTAATAGCTAAACATAATTAGAGTGTTAGTATATTGTTGGGATTGCCATGTTTAATTTAGTAGATTAAAGGATGCTATCATGATTATGTAAAGATATGCATTTTATAAAAGATTGGTGTTTTTGCCGAAACTGCTTCTGCCCAGAGGTACCTTTAGCTGCTGAGTACTTTATAGGAAATAGGCGTACAGTTTGAATACGTTATATACATTAATAAGTGTTTACGTCATCAATGTTAAAAGACCTGTAAAGGGTGAGGAAAGTCAGTTATTATTAATGTTAGAATTTATGGGGCTCTGTTTGTGCTTCATATTAAAAACAGTATGCTGCTCAGAAATAAGTGACACGGAGAACTTTTGCTTTTGATTTCATTTTAATCACAAACAACAGGCGTTGCTCTCCCACCAATGTCCACCCAAGTTCCCTCTTTTGCTTTTCACGTCTCAGAACCCGGCACTGCCTCCCAGGACACAAATAAATCAGTGTTCTTCCCTTTTCATCTATGCTGGAAAATAATTAAAAAGGGAGTGCTGAATTGTGTACAAGCTGATTCCTCTGTTCAGTAAAGCACCTTCATCTAAGAAAAGCCCCTTTTATTCCTAATAATGTTTTGCTCTGTTTAAGATTGAGATCAAATACTCCCTCATAGAGCTTGGGTAATTAGATTTCACTATGTAAATGGACTTTAAAGCACACTCAGAGAGTGAGATGCTTGTGCTCACATTTGTTTGTTGCACTGCTGCCTCCCTCAGGTCATTTGTGTATGAATCACTTGGCATCGCCCTGCACTGAAACACAACAGCTCTGCCACAAAAACTAGTCCAAATAAACACAGTTTTGGAAGCATTAATACTGGTGGCTCACTGAGTCATTTTTAAAAGACTAAAAACACAGCTTTTATTCATAATTTCTGTATGAATTAAATAGCAGTTGTCCTGTATAATTTAGTTTTGATTTGTTTTTAAAGATTGCTTTATATTTGCCATCATTTTTAAAGTGAGCCTGACATACACCTAATAACCGATTTGTTGTCATGTGCTGTCCCATTGTGTCATCTGTTTGCCTGCTGCTATAGAAGCTGAGTGTTATTTTTTTTAAACATACCTGTATGTTTAGCAAAATCCTAAAAACCATTGTAATGACATGATAAGAACATCAATCCTTAAAATAAGAGAATAATTTGCCGGATTTTATGCACCCCATAAAATAAACAATTTCTATTTCATTTTAATTTGTTGTGTTGCAAAGACAAGTCAACAAAAATCACTTTAAAAATCAGCCATCGTCCTTATAATTTTAGACAAATAGCTATAAATTTTGTGTACAAAGTGTAATGTGTGTAACTGAGATGTGTAGTACCTCAGAGCGATGGATTGGTTTTTATAATTCAAATGTCATTTTTGAGTGGGGGAAGGGGGGGTTGTCTTGCTTGTGAGGCAAAGACAGCAGCTATTGTCTTGAGGAGACAAAAGGAGTAGTGACATCACTAATGTTTCAAAAATAAACAGCAGGCTCCTATTATGTGGTACAGTTAAAGCCTGGAAAGGAGACCATATGTTAGGCTGAGGGCTACGCTGCTGAGAGTAGCCATGCATCTCGTATCACTGACAAGTCTTCTCTCCCTCAGCCTTGTCAAAGTGCTGCTGTAAAACAATTACGCTCCTATTAACATATATTTTATTAATTGCTCTCTCAAGATGGAAATACAAAGACATGCAAATGCCCCGGCCTGACAGATTTGGAAACGCGTAGCGTGGCAGCTTTCTCACAGATAGCGGCAGCTGAGGGAATCAGGTCAGATTATATGAACATGGACAACTCAACAGATTTGTTTGCTATTGATAGCAGCAATCAATTCCATTAATTGCCTCTCATATGTTGAATGGCTGAGGCGATTGGCAGAGGTAGTGTTTTGTCATTTATTGTTTAATATATGCATGGATTTCTCTTTCAAAAGAAGAAGCCACTGATTCTTTTTTTCCCATTGTGCACTGACTGTTTCATAATTATTGCCTCACAGCTTTCTATTTCCTCTGGAGTAATTGGACTGCCCTGTTAGATTATCCGGTCTAAATTGCAATACTAATTATAAAGCCTAACAGTTGTGTCGCATCAATACTCTATTAGGATTAATTAAGATAGGAAGTGACAGCTGACGATTAAGTGCATGAGTTGCAGTTCAGCGATGTAGAGGTCAAATGATCAAGTTCTTCTCTGTCACAGAAATGTTACACTTCCTTTCAAAAATGCAAATGCTTTTCACTGACATGTAATGTTCTGCCGTCACGTGGACAGCTCTGCACTTGTATTATTTACTTTATTGTATGCAGATTTAGACACAGCCCATTGGTATCTTGTCACAGTGTCAGAACAAATGATTTCAAAATTGATTATGCTTCTAATTACAAAGCATACAATTAGTGGAAGTTATTGATAGTTCAGCGTGTGCCATTTAATCCCGGAGCTGTCCATCTACTCCCAGAGGAGATGTGTGTCCTTTTGTGTTAATGATGGAAACGACTTTTAGATAATAAGGGTGTCCCAGACAATCAGCTGTGTTTACACAGTGACCTGGACATTTCCTTGCTTGGCCTCTGTGTCTCCGCCTGCCACTATATATGCCAACATCACTCTAATTATGTAGCACCAAAGTACAGCTTCTACCACATGGCTCCATTCTGTGCACAAAATGAAGAATATCTTACTTTAGTCAGATTTTTTCACAGCACATTTCCTCTTTACTGTATTTAGGATTGCCTCCCAACAGCTCCTAGAAACACACTTGCTGTCGAAAAAAGAGCTCAGTTTCCAAAAAACTCTGCGATGCTCTGGGAGTTAGCCTCAGCCTCCAAATGTCGGGGCAGGTTGCTGTTTCAGCACTGTCTTCTTTATCTCAGGTAACACCGTCTGGTAGCACTGTATCTTTTCAGTTGACAACACTTATCCGCAGTACCTTTTTTATCTGACGTACCCCACATCTTTATCAGATAATCTAGTGCCACCCATCGTGTTCCAGCTGTGCTCACTTCAAGTGGATACTAAAAAATACTACACAGCGGTGGATATTTTTTATAACACAGCCATTTACTCATTATGTTTAGATCATTATTTCATCTGTTTGTCTATTACATTTGGTTTGTTAATACAAATGTTTATTCATTATTTTAAACTAAGTAGTTCAGCTCTGCTCGGCGGTGTTCGTGCACTCTCTGGGTACAACTGATTCAGGCCAGTGGGAGATGCGCGCTATGCTGTCAGCCTATAGCTTCCTGGTTACTGTGATGATACCCTCACTAAAGATCCAAGACACACTGATTTGTGTAATCCTATTTGAATGTTTATTAAATTTTAAAATTTAATTACAGTTTCTGTTTTCTCAGCTTAGTTGAGCTAATTTAAATCCATCTTTCAAGAAGTGCACCTGGTGTTTACACTCCTCTGGTTAGGAATCGTTGCTTTAGTGCAGTGATTCAGTGGAAGGAGCAGTAATGAACTTATCTCATTGAATGCCTTGCTATCATCTTCCTCTCTGTAGTCTCATTATGGTTATATATAATAATTCTGTAATAATATCTGATCTCTGTGAGTGTATTTCTCAGTTGCACAAAAACTTTCTTGAGAATATTCAGTAGCTGTTGTAAGCAAGTGTAAGGAGTGTATTCAGTCCAGTATAGTGGGTCTGTAAAAGGGCGGGAGTGCTAGGGGGCATACTTACCCTTGAGCTCCCAGAGGAACAATGTTATTATTGGTAATAAGAAGCGATAAATACAGTGTGAGGGAAGCCTATGCCTCCATAGAAGTTGCACTCCACTGAGTGCAGGGACCTTTCAGAGTTGCTGTAGATGAACTTCTGTGTGTCTTTCTCACAGAACAAAACCTTTTAGCAATTTGTGCAAAAGCTAACAAAAAAGTTTGTTAAGAAATGTTAGTTTAGGACACTGCAGATTCTGTAGCACAGAAGAGCATGACATCTGCGCTTATGACAATTTCAATAGTTTAATCTTTCAGGGAGGGCGGCGGAGTGGGGAGCTGTGCTAAACTACTGTCAAGACAAATATTTTCAGCAGAGTCCACTTGTATAATGGAATGAAAAAAGATATATAAGTAGGCACAAAAGTCTTTCTTCCGCTTCTTGGCCCTCAGCATCAGGCTCTTTCCTCTCCATATCCAGCACAAAGATGCATTGTTAGCAGGGCCATTACAAGCGGTCTTGACTACAGTGGACAACATATGGCTCAAGGGAAAAAAGCTATAGATTGTAGGAATGTAAGAAATGGGAAGGTTCATCAGACCCATCACATCTGACCTCAGCTGGTTCTGGGGGGAGAACGTGCCGGGACCCCTAACGCTGAATAGACAGATTTTCCAAATGCTTTGAATTCTGTTCGGAGAGCGAGAAAGAAAAAGGCAAGATGCTCAAAGAAATGGATTTGGCCTATAAAGTGTAAGTGGCGTGATGCCCATTTCTTCAGAAGGATGACATTAGGGGACTGCTGTTATTGATGGCTGCACAAAAAGGGGTAAAGAGTACACACAATTAGGAGTCAATTGAAGGACTGGGAGATAGGGTTGATATATAGCTTTAGGTCTTTTCATTTTTGAAAGACAAAGAGAAAGAATGGACCTTTTGGTCATTCTTAAATGCCTATTTTTTCTGTTCTTTTATTTATTTTACTTTATTATTAGCTGTGGAAGGTAACCGGAATCTCTCTTGGAGCAGATGTATTACTTATGACATTCCAGTTTTCAACCTTTCACAATTTTTACATTAGAGTTAAATCTCTGCAGCTGGAATCTCATGGCTGAGTTAGCCAGAGCCCATAAAATATTGAAACCTACAGAGCCACTGGCAGGCGGGTTGAGGGGAGTTCATGTCCAAAGCCGAGCTTCAGATTCACAGACATCCCATTAGGAGCGTACTACAGAAAAAAGCACTAATAAAAATTTCATTGAAATGAGACGGGGATATTGCTAGCATTCTAGTATGAAATCTTAATCTGAGTTAATGGAAGAGATATGAAAGCCTTTCTCAATTCAAACACAAGCAGTGCATAATTTATAAATTATTGTCAGAAATGTGATTCTGCTCTGAGATTTACACTCGTCTAGATGGAAGTGAATGCAACAAGACAATAAGAAAACATAGTCTCTGTGACCTCTAATGCCAGCAGACTTTAAAGCAGAGCTGTTGATATGATCAGGTAAACTGGCTTTTTTTTTTTTTTTAGAAACTGTTGCTGTGCTCAGGCCAAACAAAAACCAGCAGAGGCTTCGCCTGGCAAGCAACAGACTGGTGCAGAATGAGTAAATAAAACAGCCTCCGAAGGATGGAGCATAAGGATCCTTTGTCCTGAAGGGTGACAGTTTGCTAAAAGCTTCATAATGTATCAAACATAGCATCTCAGTGATGTAGAAGAGCTGAGTGTTATTTTAAAAAGCCTTTCCCCCTCTTGCCCTCGCTCACTTTTTTACTCCAATTACACAAGATATGTTTGCATGGCATCCTCTGCGGTTAATTCACAGTGACAGCTTCCTCTTCCTCCTGCATGTGGAGCGTAATAGAAACTGTGTCCCATGCTGGAAAACATTACTCACTAATGTAGCCTCAGCGTGTCCAGTGTGGAGCTCGGGGTTGTTCCTACTCCATTACATGGCAGGGAACAGGTCCTGATTAGGATTAGCACATGTACTCCCCCCCCTCCCTGAAGACAGCCAAGTTCAATCATCCTGACTACTGCGCTCTGTTCACACGCTGCAGCCTCTCACAGCGAGGCCTCCAGCTTTACGCTTACAGTATTTTTCCTTTTATTTTACTGAGCTCATTTTAGTCATTACTAAGGTGCTAGAGACAATAACTAAAACACTGTTGTTCTCACTTGTACTATTACTTTGACATTAATATTCAAATTTCATGAATTTCATATATAAAACACTAAATCATATTTGTTATTTTTGTACATTTTTAGAAATTGGAACAAAAATGCATTAATGTAGTGTCATATGTGACTGGATTTTATATATCCTGGACTCCATATGGTTAAAAAAAATCACCTACAGTAGGTCTGTTTTTTCTCTCAGCCATATAATCCACATTGATGTTTGTGTCACTAAATGGTAAAAAGTGAAGCTGCAGACACGGAGCGCAGGATGTTTTACTTGCTAGCTGTTCCTGCAACTGCCAGATAAGGGAGAGCACACATGGTTGACTGAGTCGGGTTTATTCAAGGTGATAAAAGCATAAAAAGGAGACATGAATGTTGGATGGGGTGCCGAAGTACACACTGCAAACTTATTTAGGACAGCAACATCCGGCTTTCCAATGTGAATAAATGGATGAGGATCTGGGTTTCCTTTTGCTTTCACATGTTCTGCATATTCACTGCTGAATTAGAAGTTGGCAAAGCTCCAAAAAGCCTTAAGGGAGCGATGAGTGAGACAGTGTCATTGCACGCCCTGAGCCAGCATTTGTAGCCACAGGATACGGAAATCAAGTTTAACGTGCAAACATGGAGTATATCTATTATTCACTACTGCTTATTGTTGTTCATCCACAGTAGCAGTGTTTTAATGTAAGTTATTCATTCAGTACTTATTATTAAGTGAGTTCTGTGTTGTAATGAGGCTACAGGGCGGTATACCCACCTAGAGGAATGTTCAGAGGACACAGCGTTGAGTGCAGGCTGATAAATTGGACCTGCCAGTGATGACTTATTGATGATGGAGCTTGTTCTTTCCCCAGTTTAATTATGAGAGCTGGTTAATTTACGACAGCTGGGGAGTCAAAGTGAGATGCGTTGGGTGCCGTTAAGATTTCCCAAAACTTCATCGCTGAGGTCCCATCCATAATTCACTCTCAGTTTGTGTGTGACTAAGATGGCTTTATTTTAGAACAGCCTTAACGGGTAAACTCATGTGGAAAAAGGTCTGCTGTGCTGCGCTGGTCTCCATGTCCCACCAAGTGGAAGAGTTACGAAGTGTAAAAGCTGCCTTTTTGAGAGGCCGGAGTGGACCGGCAGGAGAAGGGAAACATCTCTGGGTGGATGGGGAGAGGTCATATGATGTAAGGGGAAGGAGGGCCATGTGCAGTGGGAGCAATTTCTCGACCTTCTAACTGTAGCTGAGGTGATGCTGTTCATCTTTTGAGAGGCTGCTTATGTCAGGAAGTGCCTCAGCTCCAGGCCGCTCGGGGACTCGACATGCTCTCCGAAGTGTCCAGCCTGGAAAAACCTGCGAGATGTCCTTAGACTGGTGGTGCTCACTCATTCAGCTTTACTTTACAGTTTTCTCTTGTGGGGCTCAGTGCCGACTACTAGCTCTCTCTCAATCTGTCTCCTCAGCTCACTCCCTTGTCTCCTTTCTCTTCCGCTTCTATCCATTTTTTCAACGTAATTTTTTTCCCTCTCTGTGTCTCCACCAGCTCCCTATCACATCCATCACCACTCTCTCACATCCATCTGTTGTCTTCCCAGCATAACCTGGCTTGTTATTGTTTTCTTTTTGGCTAGCCAGGCCTGTATTCACAAATGCTGCCTGCTGACCAGTGGCATGGAGCAGGACTGAAAAAAAAAAAGCCAAAGGTGAACGTCTCACTCCATAGCACTTTCTTATTACATTTCTTAAATTATAAAAATAAAGTGATTTGCAGTGTTATAACTTGCCTCTCAGTTCTCTCTGAGATACTTCATAAAATGTATTGTAAGGTACTCATCAGATATTCCCATGCAAACCTCAGCTACTAAGATTAAAATCTTCTCCATCTACCTGCAGAAACAAGTGCCTCATCACTGGTTTTTTGTTTGCTTTCACCTGACTTGGCTGCATGCACGGATCATGGGACAGCATGCTGGCCCTGATCCCAGCACTTGCATATTCATCTGGTCTAGGTGCTAATTTGTGTGTTTCATGCCTGTACTCACAAGCTTGTTTGCACACCCAGTTCCACCTGGGCTTGTTTTGGCGTCCTGTCAAAACCCAGGCCAGTGGAACAAACGGCGTCTGTGAAAAAAATACCCATGCATGTTTAATTATGACAGGACACTCTCTCTTCCTCATTCTCTTCATAGACATCTCCTCTGAGAAGAGGTGCTTTCTTGCAACCCTGCATCATTGTTGCTCTTTTGAAGTATGGCAAGAAAAACAGGTATTAATATTTAAAATGCTTGTCGCCATCCCCTCACATGCCTCCTCCCCCCCGCACACACACACACACACACATGCTTAGACATGTGTACACACACATATCTCCTCAGCTAAATCCAGCCCTTATTTGGGATTTAAGGTGATGTATAGTGTTTTATGTGATACATGAATTGCTGAAACAGGAAGCAGTGGTCTTATACCTAATATTCACTTTCAGAGTCAAATTTAATCTAAATGAAAATTTGATTCTCCTTATTTTTGTGAAAAGAAATATAAACTATACCACCGCTTTTATGACATTTTCCCATTTTTCAAAGGAGGATAAACTCTCTATGGTAAATTTCTGAGACATGTTAAATCATTGTCTTGTATATGAACAATGATAGAATGCTTTTCCTTTTCCCCATCACATTCCCCCCCACTAACAGCTTAATACAACTGTCCCTTTACAACATTTAACATTTGGACCCATCATGCTGTTCAGTTTGTGTCCCAGCCAGAAAGAGCTGGTTAATTTGCCTAACTTGTTACTATATAATGTATCAAACTCTACCTTTTCACACTTTTCCGTTCACCTGTAAAAAAAAAAAAAAAAAAAAATCAGAAGAAATGCTAGAAATGAGATTTCTGTGCTTGGCATTAATGCTCTAGTTTTATGACATTTACATTTGAGGTTTGACTGGTGCATCTCATCTTTGGCAACAGTTTAACAGCCCCCACCTGGAGGATTAGCGCCACCAACTGGTCATGTCATAATCACACAAGAGTAGTGGGTGAAAATATGCATTGATTTGCATTTTTATTTGTAGTTTTTCTTTAAAAAAAAATCATTTACACTACATTTGAAAATAAACATAACTCTTGTCTGCTTCCATACAAAGTTTGTCTTTGTCCAACATCGTAAAAAGGAAAGAGGACTATCTCTTGCTCAGGACTTGCTCTTTCATGGATCCAGTTGTGATTCTGGCAAATGACCAGATCATAAAAGTAACAACAGGCTGTGCTTAACTTCAGTAGAGCAGCTCTGTGATTTAGTGCCTACCTACACAGACCTTGAACTAATCAAATTACAAATTGCCCTGACATCGAGCCATGAATTGTAAGTTGGAAGCCACATAAACTTCCAGCACTCAGCAAAAGCAGCCACTGAGAGGCAAAACAATAGACTCATCACAAAGGAGGAGAGAAGGAGGGAGCCTTGTTTTCTCAGAGGCCTGACCTCTTTTTCTGATGTGTCACATTGTAGTTATACAGAACGTGTCTCCTTTGCATACAGAAGGTCAGGAAGATAAATCAAAATCCGCATGTGACTTACTCGATTCATCACAGCTAAGAGGGTCAAAGTGTTAGCTGTAATCAGATTCCCCCCACCCCCCCTAAAATATAAGATGAATTGTCTTTGTTAGCAAAATGTATCTGGAAATGGAGGATCTGGTGCTTTGTACAAATATACAGTTCTAATTAAACTATTCAGTGAAGGCTTGTCCCTATTTTTAAAAGAACTGAACTTTGCTTTATTATTTTTCACACTATGGGTGTGAGGAAGGAGATTAATTTACCCCTTGAGGTCATAGAGATGTTTGTTGGCTTTGTGACACTTGTGCTTGTTAGATAATCCACGATGATGCAATACTGTGAAATCAAATGCTCTCCCAGCTAGTAGAGCTTTAGTTTGGATCTGGGCCTGTGAGGGTTTTAGCTCAGTCTCAATGTTCTCTCCACCCCTGCTGAGACATTAATTAAGGCTCCTTTCAGGTCCTTTTTTCAGCAGTTGCCCCCATAATTCTCTTGCTCAGTTAAACCTTCATATGCAGGTGCCCTATCATCTTACAACAAGCTCTATAATTAACTTGAAGTTGTAACAAATGGCTACACTTTTGTCTCTATCCCTGCTCTTTCTGTCTCTTTTTGTTTCCCTCTCTCTCTGAGTTTCTTCAACTGAACATAATAAATAAAAGGAAGATAGAAAAAAGTCAGCCCTGTCTCTTTAACCCCACACCTGAGATGTTTGTCTTCATCTCTCTCTGTAGTCTGTCATCTCTCGCAGTGGATGATCTCAAGAACAGGCAGAGGTTCAGGAAGGAGTCGACGCTCCCATCGAAACAGGCGTGACACCTCTCCCACACACTGCTAATTAGAGTTAATTATTAATACACTTTGATTTAGCTTTGCTCCCCCACCATCAAGTGCCAAAGTATGTTTTTACAAATGAAAGGAGCTAGGCAAATTGATTCTGATTCTTTTTTTCTTACCTTGCAACTTAAATCAAAAGCCCACTGGTTTAACTGAAGCCGAGAAAGTGTTTGAAAGTCAATTTTAAAAAACAATAGAAGTTAAGTTACAGGATAAACTTGATAAATGAAAACCTTTACAGTAAAAAGAAAGGCATACTGGGTGTATGGATACAAAATAGGCATTTTTCTGGGCAGTTGGTCGACTGTTGTTGATGCTGCACATCTGTCCTTCAATATAAACAACAAAATGGAGAGCTTGTCATTGCCTTTCAAAAAATGTTTTCTCATATGCCACCACCTATTGCATAGAAAGACATGAGTGGAAATGATTAGGCACAAGTTCACCCACATTGGCTCAAAAAGAGCAAAAACATGTCTGCAAGGTTTCAACTTGTTGAAGTGTATGTTGTAAGACCTCATGAATCTGCTTATACACCTACAGAAATGATAGGAAACAGGAGAAAGACTGGAAGAAAATAAAGAAATGAAGTTCTGAGATCAGTAAAAGTTTGAGATGCCACACAAGCACACAGGCACACCATAAATTGGCTGTTGGGGCAAATAAACACCAACTGCATATATGGCCAAGCAGGTGAATTTGCATGCAATAAAGAAAGTTTGCTTTGTTTTCTGCCTGAAACACATCTTCTAATTATGTCATGCTACTACTAGATTTGCTCCTGACAGATAATTCATAGGGCCCTTAGAGGGTCTTGACAGGTAAACATGAACTTGAAAGCAGATGTAGCCAGTAGAATAGTAGATTTAGTCACATATACTTCCAGTGTATCAGTTATACAGATGTTAGGTGTAGCGGTTAGCTAGCTAGCGAAATACACACCAACTTTGTGAATGTTACAGTAAGTAAGCAAACCCCTGTGTGTTATTGTGTGTCTGCTCAGTCTGATCACAGATCTGACTGAGAAATCTAGTTTGTTTGGTTATTAGCTCCGCCAAGTCAGAGCTAAATAATGTTTTTTGCAAGCCTATGCTGGTTTGTTTGCTCACACCATAACTCATAAAGTAACAAATATATTTCAATCAAAGTTTTCGTAGAGGTAGGGTTTGGCACATAGAACAGTTGATCTGGATCATCATGTGGATCCAGGAGTTTTTAAAAGGTTACTTCACCACTGTGAGTTTTGAGAAGACTATACTGTATGTGTGGTGAAAGGGTGCAACTGCACTGCTCAGCACCTGTGGTGAAAACAAGTGGATGTAATAAGTGTAGCAGTTGTTGGGAAACGGACTTACATACAGCCAATGGTGTCTCTATGAAGAACTGCAAGTACACATTGTTATATCGGTCTGCATGGGCAATTTATTGTGCAGTTTGTGGCATTTAATAATTGTAGATGTCAGTGTAAAATGTAAGGCTAATCAGTTCATTGTGCGACTTGTTCATATTGCTAGCTAAAACGTGGTTACGACAGTATACTGTTCATGCAGATTTTGTTTTTAGATATAATGGTGTTATGGGGAAACTGAGCTGTCCTGGTATGTACATGTAATTGGACCACTTTTAACGAATTATTAAGAATGCTTTTATGAGCAGAACACAACAGTAGGTGGGCACGCAGTGAATCATATTTCAATAGAACAGAATGTTAAACTGTGGTCAGAGGCTGAATAATGGTGAAAAATGGCTGAATTAGTCCTATGACTCACTTAGTGATGTCAAATGTTATGGTTAAAATCCGTCTCACCACTAGTCATGTTTCTGTCTGTCTATACAAAGGTTTGCAGACACAGTAATCACACTCAAACTGCATATTTAAGCTGGGACCAAGTGGACTGAGCCAAGTTTGGCTGTTAGACTGACACTGAAAATGATCACCCAACTGAACTGAAGGAGCAGAAATAAAAAAGGACATAAAATACTGACAGACAAAATGTATTAGATAATATGAGAGCGTGACCGGTTGGTTATAAAATTTCCTGCCATAGGCTTAATCAGAGACAGTATGTATGACAGAATATAGTCTATCATTATCTTTGACACTGAATAAGCCTAAAAGCAAAATAGAATCAGAATCAGCTTTATTCGCCAGGGCACATGAGGAATTTGACTCTGGTACAGTGGCTCTCAATGTGTGCATACGTGTACATATCAACAAGCAAAGGAATGTGCATTAGGAAAAGAGATTTAAAAAAAAAAGAGTAAAGTACTTATAAATAGAGACCTGAATTCCCAAAATTAATAAATGGACAAATAAACTACACTAATTATTGTTTTAATGTATTATTTATTGACTTTAATATATATTTTCATACTGTGTAAGCTCCTAATTTGTAAAACTTTTGACCTGTTGCACTTGTAAGCAGTATTTCAGGAATGTTATGCCTCTGGAAATAATGTCACAAAAAAACAGAATAGAAAAAGTATCAGATTTACAGACTAAACGCATCCAATGGCATCGGAAACCTACAACAAAAACAGCTGGGACACACCAAGAAAACATGCAGGCGTGGCTCCATTTTTGATAAGCTAATGTAAAATCAGCATTGGCTGGCATCACCTTCAGCTGGCTTCTGAAAGCAGTGAGTACAACACCAATGTGGACTGACACATCTTCATCTCGATATTCACTAAAGGAATATTACTGCATAATTGTTGTAGTATTTTAGCTACTTGTCTTGTGCTAAACCCAGGCAGTGAACACATTTTGGTGAGTGAGGAACAGGGTTTTCAAATGACAGATGTCAGTAATCACATACACATCACAGAAGGCAGAAAGCCTTGAACTCTTTAGAAGATTCACAAATGAAAAATTAGATTCAAAGGCCACTGACTAAAACTGGACTGAATCACTAGGATCCAAATAAGAGCAATACATGTTTTTTTTTATTAAAAGATTAAAATGAAATCAAAATCAGGTACCAACTTTAATATTGCTAACAGGATGTCTGAAGATATTTAGAGAAAAATGTACATACGAATGTTAAAGAGAACAAGTTAAAGGAGAGATACCATTCATTTTGGTCAGCTGAAGTTTGCTCTTTAACACCACATCACTGCTCCCACCGTGCAGCAGAAGGCACTTTAATAAGACCTAAGCGACTCACCCATTAAATTGCTTTGACTTCTATGCTGACTTACCTCGCCCTCTGTAACTCATCACTGGTGCCGGTGATAACACCCCTGAACCTGTGGCTATCTTGCACATGGCTTTGGTTCCCATGAAATAGAATCATCACCACCTGCAACAAAACAAATAAATCCTTCCTCCCAGTCTGTTTTGATATGTAATGAGTCTGTGTTTCACTCTTCTGAGATCTCGTTATGTGGTGTATCAGTGATGTGTCTCTGTGGCTGTGGTTCATCTGTCAAACTGGAATTTTCCACCTCAAAATAATGACCCTCTGCAGCACCAAAGGCCCCGCTAAAGTATCTGCTTATTTAAGATGGCTTTGCACCGTTGTTCCATGTAGGTAACACCTGGCCCTCAGGAGTCGTCTGCTGTGGCTTATAGTGGAGAGGCCCCTGGCAGAGATGGAGACACAAACAAGCATAGTATCAAGAGGTGGCAGGTTTTCCTATGTGTTAGTAATACTGTTGGTATTGTCTGCAGATCTCTACCAATGATGGATGTTGTAAAAATATATACCATACTTAGCAGCATTGTTGAGCTCCAACAACCCCAAAACAGAGCACCTCTTCCTGTCAGTGGACGCATTTTAAGGAAGTGAGTGATGGAGTAAGTCAGGCATGCCGTTCCAGTATGAACATACGCTGCAAAGCCAAGAGCTCACTACCATCTGCATTTGAATAACAAACATTTTTGTGGTATTAAAGACATTAAGATTCTCTTAATGGGTTTGCGCTCTTGTTCCTGATACAGACTTTAAGTCCTCTGTATGTGTATGCTTAATCAAACACCTCATGATCTGTTTAAATATAAAATTAGCAGCATATAAGTACAACAGCCTGTATAAAGTAAGTTGCTTTTGTGGAACAGCATCTTTTAGCATTTTTTACTTTGGCTCATGCCCCATCTGCTAACATGGAGGAGGTGAGGTTTATGACCTGTACTGCAACCAGCCACCAGGGGGTGGTTAACTGGCTTCACTTCTGGGAGCTCTCATGTTGTCCATCTTAAGTATATAGTCTATGGCTTGACCTCAGTAAACTAAGCTAATAAATAAAAATGGAGGAGGACATTAGTGAGCAAAGTGTTCTGGAAGTGTTTTGGGTGAAAGAGAGTCGTCGAACGAGTCATCCATTTCTTTCTTATATATACAGTATGTGAACAGCTTTTTGTCTGCATGGTTTTTAGAGAACAGGATGGCACCAGGTTGAGTATTAGGGCAGGTGAAAACAGTTGGTGCTGTAGTCTTGAGAAACATGCCCTTGATACCCGACCTCTTCTTCATTGTACTGTCAGACCCCCAGAGGAACCCTCCCCAGTGAACGGTCAAGGCCAGTATGGCCCACCTCTCTATCCTCCACCCTGCTCTCTGCAGTTATTGAACAGGGCTCTGAGATTGTTTTAAAAACCCATCATAAGTAATCAGAACACTGTATGTCGGGAAGACTTTTTTAAACCCCAACAGGTAGCTAGATACAAAAGACTAAGTGAACAATTAGAGAAGGAATTATAAAACTGCATATTTGAGGACTTGCAACGTCTTTAAAAATGAGAAACCTTGATACCTGTTTTTAATAAATTGTTACTATCTCTATCTACCCCCTTCTTTTCACTTCGCACTGCTCATCTTACTCCCTGCTTTGTCCTTTTAGAGAGAATTTAAGATAATGATTGAGCATCATTAAAGAGGTAAATAAAGAGGGTTAGTCTGTGGCCTCAGGGGCTTCAGCCATGCTGCTAATTGGCACGGCATGCGAGTTTGATGTTGAGCGCTACAGAGGGAGAGGACGTCAGCGGTGGACCTAGCATGTGACCTGGGCACTTCGCCAACCACGGCGCAGTCCTCTCTCTCTCTCTCTCTGTTCTTCCTGTGATCACGCTGTGGTTCTCTACATGTTCACTAGGTTTGCTAAGTCAAGGTCTTATTCATTTTAATGACTCCACTTGGATGTAAAAATGTAATTGATATTCTTACAAGCAAACACCTTCAGGCTCATTAATCAAAGTGCCGATTTCTTCTTGCCATAAAAATGTACTTTTCAGGATAATTAATTTCCTAATATCCTCCAGTCATCATGAGTGCCCTCGACTTAAAGTACTTGACATTTAGCCCTTCATATACAGCTCACTGGCTCAGAGAGCTCTTAGTGAAGACTGTAAAACAAACTGCGGAACAATAAAGACGTCTTTATGATGACACAAGGCTGGCACAGACATGGACACCAACACACTGTTCATTTTAATGGAAATGATTCCAGTTGTAGTTTTTTGCTCTCCTGTCTATCTGCTGCTTCTTCCTCATAATTTTGCAATTTGCAACAAGCCTGTGTATAGGATCTCTGATGCAGCTCTGGGTTTGTGACCCCCTGTGATGCAATGCAATTTTGGCTTGCACTATGGCACAAAATTGTTCCTGCACATCACCAACTAATAACAAATTGGAACAGATTCATTATATCATACTTTTAAAATAAATTTCTAAACCAAGAGGTTTGTCAGTTACAGCAGCTTAATTTGTTTTGCCAACTGTTCGGTAAGAAAAACATTGATTATGTGCAACATTATTTTCATGGAACAAAGTGCAATGTCACAGCCCGTTGTCATTCTCAGTATGTCTAATATTCAGGTTTTGTCTGGTACCTTTTGAGATGCATACAGATACTAAGGGGTACTGTGCCTTTGGTATCCCTATGCGACACACAGGGTTTTCAGTAGAGAAGAGTGTTTAGCCACTCGCATCAGTGTTTGACACTCAGAGCCACAGGATCATTTGTGCATTTACAGTTGCATGGTATTAGAAGGGACAAAGTCTGTGTCAGGAGGTGATTGGTGTTGACCGGAGGGTCAGACAAACATCAGACTTTACCACAGGAGAGTCCAGTTCATGACATTGTGTTTTTCAGTCAGTTGTGGTTTAATTCCAAGCCAAGATCTTTTTCTAAACTTAACGATGAAGTTTTTATGCCTAAGCATAACCGTGTATTTTTAGGGGCAAAACACTTAGTCTTTGTGTGTGAAGCCAGAACACTGTTCTCTGCTGAGAACCCTGTGCATCTCATATGGGTGCCAACGGAACCATTTAATAAAAAGTAAAAGACCTAAAAGCTACTGACAAAGCATCAGAATTTGATGCCCTGGGTTGAAAACATATTGTTTTCTTATAGTGTACTGTAGTATAGAGCTTTGACACCAAAGACCAGGGATCTCATTCTGAGTCCTGCATGTGGCTTTGGTTAAATGTTAATGAGCAAACACAAATCACTTTTGACATATTCGCCATTAAACTGTTATCTTGCCCTAACCTTAACTAAGTGCTGTAAGTGCCGTAACATAATCCAGAAAAAGTTTAATCATTATTTAGTTGCTACTGTGTGAGTGGACACTGTAGAATAAATGAACTACATTGTCAGTCACTGCTCACAAGAAACATATATTTAAAAAAATATATATATCAAATATGTTGAGTAGAAGCTAAGCTCTTCTGACTTTGTCCCTTATATGGATCATTTTCTTATATTTACTACAAAACAGCAAGATAGTGTCTCATTTCCTAGATTCTCATTTGACAGAAGATGTCTTAACTTTAGGATTCATAGCACCATAGTGTACTCGTAAGATCAGGTCAAGTGCCCAAAGTCAGGGTTTCAGCTGACCTGCCTGGGATCTTCTTTTTCCATATATCTAAATGTGTATATCTTGGTATGAAACTGAATAAGACTTCTCTTCACAACTTGTGCAGATTTCAGTTATAGCCATGGCTTCATCTTTTCCTCTTTCTAGCTAACATTAGCTAAGCCTTAGTTAAATTTTATTAAAATTTGTGCTAGGGAAACCTAGCTATTGTCAAATTTTTCACAATAAAGGCCCACTAAAGCTTTCATATAAAAAAAATCTATTGTGAAATACATACAGGAAGTGGAGTGCAGTAGTACTGGCATTAGTATAAGTAATAGCTGAATGGCACAGAGCAGAAAGCTGTTTTTAACATGGACTGATCATAAATGGGAGACAACGGATCCACTGCAGGTTAGTGTCTAGCTGCATTTCATTAGCACTGTTTCCTCATTACGAAACACAAGACCCTGATACTTGTTAAAAATATCCCCAGATCTAGCACTTGCACAGTTGACTTTTGCTTACTTCAGAGCTGTAAAAGGTTCTAGTGGTTCAGAGCTTTTGAGCAGCATTTTTAACGTCTTGTGGGTTCTAGCAGGGTCTTGTGTTTTGGAGGAAATGTGATACCAAGTGTTTCAAATCGTTTTTGAACAACAATGGAAGTCTACGGCACAGATGAATAAGCTAATCTAAGACTATCAGACTGACAGCCATTAGCCACAAGTAAAGGTAATTCATTGTTGTTTTTAGTCTCTGTATAGGGAGAGTCTAAAATATGGTTAATATAGAAAATGACTGGCCTTATTGTTTAACACATACCTGTGGTGGATGACAGACTGCAGGCAAAGCTGAAATTACTGCTTCTATGCAAGTTTATGCTCATTTAGCAGGTGTTTTGTTATTTGACTCTTTCTGGATTTTTACTCCTCTAGGTACAGAACCGAGCAAAGGTGTTGTTAATTCTTTAGTTTCACTTCAACCTCTCCTGTCTAGCATCTCGACTGCTGCCTGCTCTGTATGTGTGGAGGAGCTGAGCTCACAATTCTGCCAAACGAAACTGTAAATCCAGACCGTGGACACTGGATTCACTGTTTCACATTCAGAACCGTTATACCCCTACTGAGCACAGAACCTTGGGGCACTGCATTGACCTTCACACGCTGAGTCCTACCTGAGATATAATTAAGCCCCTTTTACACCACCTACTAGCAACTTGACTCAAATCAAATCACCTTATTTGTTTTTTCATCAGTCAAATGTTGGGGATAGTACCTGGTACTGTTATTTGTATCACCTCTGTCAGGGTTCCAAGCCAGCAGAGGTGATACCAAACAGTGACATGTAAACAGTGAAGACTAGCGATTGGTCAGAGAAATCACTTCATCAACATGCAAGACATCCTGGAACAAAGAAGGTGCCTTTTTTATTTAACACTAACTGCTACTTTACTGCACTAACTAAAACAGCCACATACTACGAATCAAGAACAGCATACTTTCGATGTCCACCATTGTTACTGTGTTGGTTACTGATGACGTCACAGCAGTACAATGCAGTGTTGGTATGACAGTCAGCTACAGTGAGAGGGGACCATCTGCAGTGGAAAACCAAGCAAGTACCAAAAGCGAATAGTGTTGAGTTGAGTTGAGCTGGTACCAGGCCATGGAAAAGGGGCTTTAGTAAACCAGCCTAGTGCGTGGTCTGACAACCCCATATTAAGCAGCCTTTGCCTCAGCAGGACATGATCCAGAATAGGAGTTAGAGCAATAAATAAAACCGCACAGCTCTGCTTCTGGTCCAGAACTACAATGGTACTATTCACAATCAGCATTGTGTCAATAGTGGTACCATGGTGTTTCTTAAATGCAGAATAATATTCAGACAAAATAGCATTAGCATAAAAAAGTATTCCAGTAACTTTAGTCAGCACAGAAAGATTGGGAAAAGGTCTGTATTTAAAGAGAGAGCACCCCACCTTCATATAAAGGTGTATCAAAAGCTGATTTCCACACCTTGGGGATCTCATTTGTAAGAAGGGAAAGATTGAAAATGTGTGTGAGGGGAAAAGTAATAAGACATGAAGCAAAGTTTAAAAAGTAAGTTTCCAAATTGTCTCAACCAGCAGGTTTCCTTGTCATCTAATCTTACTAAGGCTTCATGTACCCTTAGTGAAGGAGAAAGGCTTAAATTGGAAACTGTCTTCATCATTTACAATATTCAATAACATGTGACACATTTACAGTTTAAGAGTTAGTCAGAGTCAAAAGGATGGTAAGAGGCAACAAAATGTTTGTTGAAACAATTCAACACTGTGGCTGAGTTCTTATTAATGCAAGGAGGTAGGTCGTTAAAGGTTTTGTGAGCATGTAGATATTTAATTGATCTCCAGAGCTTTCTGGAGTCATAAGACTATCGGTGGTAGCAGGGAACCAGTATTCATATTCTGACATTAGCTGTACATTGATTCCTCAGTGAACAGCTATGATATCAAGATTTATTTGAATGACTGATATTAATATCCATTTGAATGACAGGTTTGATACTTCACTACAGACATATTGGAAAATTAGCAGTCAGCAACTGAAAATAGCCCACGTGGAGCATGTCTGTCTGTAAGCCTTTATACCACAATGTGTGGGATGTCATCTTTTTTTTTTTTTTTTTTTTTTTTTTTTTGCAAATGTAGGTTTCAAGTAAACAGAGATCCTTTTAGAAGCAATGCCAAAGAGAAAATGTGCAATTATAGGATTGTCACCAGGAATTCTCTTAAACGCTACTAACAGGTATATATGTGATGCTTTTCTATCAATCTCAGGCAAACTGTAAGTGTGCTGAAAATGACAATCTTTCACCACTGTTTGCTTCTTTATGACTCTGTGGTAAATTTTTTGGATGGGGAAGGGCACTTATCTCCTCATGCTGGCATAAATGCACAAATGCCAGTGCGTCTTTGTGTCTCACACCACAGTAGGCATCTTGCTGTGAACTTAATGATTCAGTGCTCACACATCAGACAGAGGAGAACATTGGAATATTTGATTTGTGAGTAACACTGGAAAATGCCCAATGAGTGATTTCCATTGTGCCATCCTTACATTATTTCCACCTAACATGCATCTCTGTTTTGGTCTTATCTGTATATCATAGATACAGTCACAACAAGAAGGCACGTTTTTTGGAAAAAATGAAACTAAACTGCTGTTAAGATGCATTAGAGCTTTAATTCACATTGATTAATAATTTATGATCACTTTCTAAAGGCTGTTGCTGTCATCCACTGTAACCCACTGGCCCTGTGCTTGTATTGACATTTTCAGTGTAATAGTGTGGTGTATATCACTAGTCAATACGTACTTTTTCAACTGTGCTGCCCCAAAGGCTAACTGGGCAGTGTTAGATATTTTGTGAAAGATGCTTGTTGCCATTCACAGACTTAGATAAATTTATTATCGCTAATTAAATTTACAGAAATCCAAAACATCTTAGCTGAAACTAACACTAACCAATAATTTTATATTAACAATGGGATGGATGACTGTATGTAAACAGCTTATTTGCAGTGCTGGATCCACAGAAAATTATTACCCAAATTCCCTTCTTAGTATCTTTTACTTTTTCTTTTTTCTAATTTTATGGATCTCATAAGCAACTATCATTTAACGGCCTGTTTGACATGGCCCCACTTTACAGTAGCTACAATGATAACGTTGCTAGCAGTTTGCTTCAGAGACTCAAACAGCATTTACCTGATATTTTGCCAATTAAATTGGCTGCTTGTCTTTGTCTGCTCTGGATGTGAGGTAAATTTTTTATTATTACTTTGTTAAGTTTGGGAAAATACGTTGGCAAATTACTTTTTCATCTGGTCAAGCAGTGGTCGACAGCTTTGTCCACAAAGTTAGCGCACCTGGGGTCAATGGTCCTACGGATCATCTCCTTCGACATCTTCTCTCTTATCTATGTTGCACAAATTTCAGTAAAAGTAATTGCTGTTCAACATCTGAAACACAGCACAGTGGCAACTTATGTTTTAGTGGTGTAATTACAGCACCAGCACAGAAGTATAACTGCTCACCACGGCTTAGGTCACTTGCGTAGCCTATAGCCTAGGCTCTACAGTATGTAGATTCAATGCAGAAGCATAAATCAAGCTTAAGACAGCTAGTCATCTTTCTCTCTGTCTTTATTTCCCTCTTCATATGACAGAAAGCTTGCTTTAGCCTTGTGTTATTAAAAATGAGTTTTGCTGCCATTGCACATCGCTTATGGAGTTTGTAATTTTCAGTAGCAACAGGCTCACACCACTCAAATGGATGTTGTGTCCCACTCGGGGCAGGCTGTGGCTTGTTTACTGTGCACGTGTGAATGCTCCGGCAGCCCACTCAGTGTCTGAAAGTTACAACAGCTTGGAAAAATACCTGCCTTCAAGTAGCACAGACATTTAAGCTAGTTGTACTGTAACACAGTCCTCCTACTCGCTCCTCAGACAAGTCAATTACCATGCCACATGGCTGTACGCTGACTTTTGTGTGTTCACAGATCATGTGGATATATTTTTAACTTTGAGCCATTAGATTTAATACATCTCTTCTGTACCACAGCTGAGATACAGTTTATCATTTGTGTGTGCAAACAGTATATCTATGAGTACAAGATTAGATGCAGTTCTTAGCTTGAAATGTTTAGAGCAGACAGTACTAGTGTTGTGCATCATTGGGTGGAACTGGCTGCTCCTGACAGAGACCAAACAGTTAATCCTTTTGGTTTGTATTGTGCATTGTTATACAGTTAAGAGGAATATTTACTAGAGCAATCCACAGTAAATCCTTGGCTTGGGGCAGCATCGCCAGGTTTGCCACCATATGGTGCAAGCCTGCCACCCTGCAGTCATCCACCTAAACTGAGCTGTCAAGCTGCAGCCTTTTAGGATCATGAGACAGAGTTTACTGATTAACATTTTCAAACCGTGCAGCTCTGAAAATTAGGCCTTGGCTTTATGTACAAAATCTGTTTCTCATAAATGATTCATGTGCTCCAATATGTTAAGACTGGGAATTATACTTCTGATATTTATTTCATGGTATCATGCCCTTGGAAACAAATAGAACTTTATGCCGAGAATGAAATATTAAAATCAGATCTGTAAAATAAATAAGTAGAAAGACCAGTATACATATTTACAAGAGACATGGTGTGATATTTGAAAATAAATGAGGGCTCATCTAGCATACTTATAAAATGATGTACAATGAGGCAAACAGTGCTTTGGGATATTTTGATTAAATTATTTATGGGTTTAAATAAATCATTTATTCACCCAAGCTTAAACTATTTATCCAAAATGAACGCACCCTGCATTAGTTTTCATAACTCAGCATTTAGAGCTGCTATAAAAGAGTAACTGTGGAATAGCCAAACTTGTACTGAGAAACAAAGGCAATGTCAGAAAAACAGAACACAGTGTTACAGCCTATTCAGGCCTTGGTGAAGAAATAACTTGGTTAGTTTTTTTCTTTTGAGGATACTACTGACCACCTCTGACCTACACACCTCAAAATCTGTACAGTAATTTCACTGTAGCTTGTTTTGTGCATTTAACTTAAAAATTTCAGGACAGGTTTCAGCAAGTACATTGGGACAGGACTTTTTATTTAACATTTTTTGAAGTTGATGACTTCTGTTTGAATCTAAAGGAATTTAATTAGGTTAAATAGTTACAAGCTTATTTTACAAAAGTGTTACCACTGGCCCTCCAGGTGTCACTGTCGATTGGGAGGAACGGCCCCCCCGATCTGAACCCGAGTGGTGTTTTGTTATTGGACTTCTGTGCTAGCCACAGTTTGTCCATAACGAACACCATGTTCAACCATATGGGCATCCGTGGATAACCTACAGCAACTCTAGGGACAGGTTTCACAGGAACTTGAGAAGATAAAGAAATGGTGTGATAGTAATATTCTATCTCTGAATATGGATAAAACTAAATTTATGGTATTTGGGAATCGTAGACTAGATAATGAACTTCAATTGAAAATTGGGGGAGCTAATATAGAACGAGTATATGAAGTTAAATTTCTAGGTGTCATAGTTGATGACAAATTCTCCTGGAAATCTCATATCAGATATGTTCAGCACAAAATAGCAAAAAACATATAGATATTGGCATAGGTT
>NW_018127983.1:883340-884281 GCF_001952655.1 Monopterus albus
ACATGTAGTGACAATGTCATGGTCCTTTAAATAATGTGCAATAAGTGAGTGAAGTATAGTGAAGTAAGTATAGTAGTAGTAGTAGGAGATAGGGTGAGGAGCTCGGTCACCCGGGAGGAGCTCAGAGTAGAACCGCTGCTCCTCCACATTGAGAGGAGCCAGCTGAGGTGGCTCGGGCATCTGTTTCGGATGCCTCCTGGTCGCCTTCCTAGGGAGGTGTTCCGGGCATGTCCCACTGGGAGGAGGCCCCGGGGAAGACCCAGGACACGCTGGAGGGACTATGTCTCTCGGCTGGCCTGGGAATGCCTCTGCATTTTCCCGGAGGAGCTGGAGGAAGTGTCTGGAGAGAGGGAAGTCTGGGCATCTTTGCTTAGACTGCTGCCCCCGCGACCCGGTCCCGGATAAGCGGAGGAAAATGGATGGATGGATGGATGTTACCACTGGACACATGTTATAGTATAACTGATTTAAAAAGATAAATGGTGTGACAATCAATGTGCTGATGATATTATTAGGAATTATAAAGAGGCAGAAAACAGTGAATTATCAGAAAATGGAGAAACCTATGTGCTACTTGGTGTGGATGTACTGAATCGTAACACTTCTTACACATAAAAACTGTTGCATTTAAAACATTTAACCCATTTTACTTCAGCATATTTCACATATCAAAAGGCTGTTTTTGAAAAGCACTCTGTTTTATAACTGCAGGGTACACTTTGTACGCGTTTTACCCTCTCCCCCTTCCCTGGCCTGCCACCCCTCCACTCTTCATTTCTGAAGAAAGCTAGGTGTTAACACTACAGAAGCAAGAGGAGTAAGAAAAATCCTGCAGGTACCCTGTGGGTATCTTTCAAATTAATCGTCTGGCTGGTCTGTCTTATGTGCGGTTTTGAAACATTAACAAGACCTTTGAGAGCAGGGGAGAAGGGGAGAGGGAG
>NW_018127983.1:884303-934857 GCF_001952655.1 Monopterus albus
TGCTATTTAATGTTTTATTGAACAGATACAAATTATTTTGGCCCTGGCCTTCACTGTTTGGTGGAAGTCAGTGAGAAAGCCAGTCAGGGCATGCCACAGGCACTGTATGGGGACGAAAGAGGAGCTGTGTGTGATTGATGGTCTGAGGCTTAAAGCCACATTCGCTTTAGTTATTTATTTCTTTTCTGAAGAAAACAATACCATGAAAAACTTTCCAAAAAACACTGGACAGAAAGCTTGATGTAGCTGTGCATGTTTATGTCTCAACAGAGGAAGCATGCTTCAAACAAATGTGGCCGTGGAATTGATTTGATCTTAAATATGACCTTGTAAATGTTTCTGAAGATGCTAAATGTACTGTAGGATTTTCCCAAATAACTGAACTGAATAACTGAATGTGTTGTTAAGCTAATACTCCCATAAAAAAATGTAAATGTGTCATTCACGTGGACCATTTTACTGGTTGAAATTATGAAATTAACTATCATATAAAATATTTCCTTGTTGTAAATCAGTGCACTTTGAGCATTTGCTATTACCTTTAGTTTTATAAACGCTTTTCACTGGCAAGTGAGTTTGAATGAATGTAAGTGGCTGTAATACTTTAATGATGGAGTGATGGAGTTGTTTTGCATTACTTTAATGGTACAGTGGCCTGAACAGCAACATTTTCAGCAATACCAAAATCGATTGTTCGTCATTGACAATTGAAAGCAACACAGTCTCACCATCCAGATCAAGTGGAAGATTTTAATTATCCGCAAAGTTTGCAATGACTGCGTGTAAATAATTCAGTCAAGAGCTGCTATGAGTGATGGCAGCAGACATAAGAAAGGAAAACATGAAAAAACAGGATTAATGCTGAAACTAATGCTTTATATCCAATTGTCTTTTGAAGTATTACTGAGTATCTGTATCTGGGCCCACTGTTGTGAAGTCTCTTACCATTTCTATCACAATATGATTTCATCAGAGACATTTCACTGCTTCTAGTCTTGACCAGAACACAAGGAACATACTGCACACACAGACGTACACTGGAGAGTGGACAGCAGAGCAAACTGAGTTAAGGCTTTTCAGACAAACACAGGTGAAGTTATATACACATTAATGATGGCTGCAATCTGTTTAGGTGTGTGGCTAAACCATGCCAGTGAGCTTGCACAGTCAATGTCAAGGTGCTGCCATACATTAATGAAATACAGCCATTATTTATGTTAATAATTAGGTGTACACCTCTTTTAGACAAGTAATATTAGACCAGGGCTGCGTCTGAAGTCGCCTCCTCATTCACCCGTCCACCTGTACCTATATAACACAATAGTTTACTGGACAGTGAGCAGTAAATAGTCATTGTTATTTTGTATTGTCAGTAAATAAGATAGTGTCACATGACACAGACACTGACTTGTGTAATTAAATGTTGTGTAACCTTTTATAGTGCTATCCATATAGTGCCAGGATACAATGCACACATTTCCCTGATATAAGATGGTGGGTAGGAAATTAGTGTAGTAAATATGGAGTGTCTTTATTCACTACCCTGTTACGCTTTGACACGTTTAAAGAACAAACGGAAGTGATCAATTAATAGGAGGTGAGATATTTTCATGTATTGTGCATGCTTGCACACTTGTGTGACCTTTAAAAGAATAAAGCCATTATTAATGTCACAGTTAATGCTAGTTACAGTTGTTTATCTAGCTATGACAAGTCAGAATAAAAACTGCCATCATAAAGATATATTACTGCCATGTAAAAGACCTGCTAGCACCAAGCCAGTTCTTCAGCTGGAATCAGATCAGGTGGTGCCTGCAAAGGCTAAGGCCTTTCAGAACTACTGCTCAAACAGAGTCTGCTGAGGTGAGCAGTGTCCACACACAGGTAGTTAAAAGAACTGTAAAGTTGTCCTGCTCCTTCACTTGTGCAACGAGACTCTCCTCCAGTAAAACATGACATTATATGTTGTTTGTGTCAGCAGGTTATTATGGTGAACTGTTATGTGTTATAGTTTTGGTGACATCTAGCGACTGCTGTTAATGACGACAAGAGGAAAGGAGTAAGTAGTGTTCTGTGTTATACAGGCACACAAAGGTTGGGATGGATGGCTAGGGACACAAAACACAGGACTTTCCCTGAGGCGAGCCAAATTCACTTCCAGTATATGACTTGTGTTTTGCAAGAATTTTTGTAACTAAACCTCACCAATTAGTGGTAACATCATATTCATGACAGCTAGCCTGCTAGCTAGTCATGTTTACGGCTGTTTCCATGATGACAAACGTCTGTAAAGCTTCGTAGTGCAATGTACGTTGTTGTTCATGTTGGCGAAATTGTTAGGAGTGCTATTTAATGAGATGCCTCTATATGGGTTGAAATGGTCAGAGGACTTGTTGTGGCTGTTTATTAGATCTGCTTAGGTTTTTAGATTAGTTATGTGGGAATTTTGCCATGAAGTTGGTACTTGAAGGTTATGGGGACATAACATTGGTGATTATTCTCTGTGGAAGATGAATATCCACAGCTGTAGATGTTCTGTGAAGAGACAATATCTGTATCTATTTTTATGTACATATGAGAACAAAATCACAGTTATAATTAATATTTATAAAAGATTATACCTCAGAAATACTTCAAACATCTATATACAGTATGTTTCACGTTATCCTGAGACCTTCTGTCCCTAAACGAAGCAGTATAAAACGTGTCTGTCGCCAGAGCAAAATGCTATGGTAAAACGAGAGCACACCTGCTTGATAAAGCTCCCACTAAAAGGAAATGACAACAAAGAGAATTACTACCTTACTTTCACTTGTTGTCCTTTGAGTGCACTCACTATTTATGCATGATTAACAGGCCTGCTAGTTCACTTAGTGTAACAAGTCATAGCATTTTCCCTTACAGTACACTCAATTGTTTCTAATGTGCTAATGATGTATTTACATTGTTAATTCAAGATACATGTTCGGCATATAAATGATTCCCTTAGGAGTGAGTGCAGTCTGTTGTTATTAATCTTGTTAGAATTCCCCACTCATGTCAGTGTTGGCACCTCACTTACTCAACACCATGATAGATTTGCTATTGTACGTAAGTTATGAAAACAAGAGTGGACCAGTTCTGTCCAGTTTGTGGTAACATGCATTGTGCTGGCTGCTTTAACGCACACGTACAGTAAGTGCCACTGCCATGACAGATCCTGGTAAAGTGAGTGATTTCTTCTAGCCAGCTCAACTCTGAGTGCAACTCCTGACAGAAAATAGGCTTCTTGCTCTCAGACCTAAGCTCCTGCTAGAACTACAGTTTCTCTGCTCAGAGAAAGAGAACAAAGAATGGAAACGCATTACAAGTGTACATAGTACTCTGTGGTCATCTTTATGGTGGATTGTGTTGTAGCATGAACGATAGAGATGACTTCTCTCAACGATGGATACAGAAGGATTATGTGCATGTAATATGTGCTTTCAGCTTCAGCTTTGTAAGGCCCTAATATGAAAGTGGAATAGTTCATTGGTCATGTAAAATTCATTATCTCATGGAAACATCAAGTGTGTTTTAATGTGATGCTGGTGGTAGAGTAAAACATGCAAGAAAAAGGATGCAGTGCAGATTCACCTGAGACCCGGAGAAGGTGAGAGTTTAACTTTGACTTATGTTTTGTAGTGGACAAATCCCATTTATTGGAAGGCTCCATGGCATCTACACAACATCTCTGTATTTTATAGGGAAACAAAGTATAAATGCTCCCAGAATCAAACATAATACCTGCTAACATCAGAAAGTGGTGCATTAAACAAATAACAAAAAGAAAAATGTTACAACATAGAAATAATCATGCATCAACCAGGGTACCTGTAATTGCCCAGAAACAAAACATTTACTTACAGAAATGCTTCCACATAGCGAGACTACAGCACATGGTCACAACAGTGCTTTGCTCATCAGCCCAGATAAACTCATGCTATGGCAAACCTCTCTTCTAATTAGCATCATTATGAATGCAAAGAAACAAAATTCAGTTATTTTACAATTGTTTCAAATAAATAAAAGATGTGGAGCATTGCAACTGAAAACCTGTAGTTAAAAGTCAAAAATAGAGCTGAATACATGATAATACAAAAGAGGGTTAATTGTTTATGCTTTTCTTTCAGCTTTGTTAGCATGTTTCATTTTTCAGCTTCTTCATTTTCTTATGGTTTGGTCTTTGCGCACACAAACTCATTTATATATTCTCAATTATTCTATTATGCCCCACTTTCCACTCCATATTGCCTGTAGTAAATTGTAAATTGTCAGAATAGAGGCATTAAAAAACACATATTTGCAAAATATCAAATGTTACACATATAAGGCGGTCATCTCCCAGCCAGAAAGTCGACGGTTCGATTCCCGTTCTCTCCAGTCCACAAAGTGTCCTTGGGGAAGACAGTGAAGCCCAAGTTGCTTTATGTGAGAACAGTGCCACCATCAAAGATGGCTGCCTCGGTTATGTACTGGAGACAAAGTCCTTGTGTGTGTACTTGGCCAATTAAAGTCATTATCATTATCTCTTTCAGTCAGGTAAAAGACTTGTTTCCAGACACTAAACAGATCAAAGACACTGCACTCCTTCCCAGGGAAATGCCACGTACTAAAGGGGGACGTAATCTCAAACATTTGACAAAATACAGCACACCATAGTTTCTATTAACAACAGAACATTCAATTGTATATGCAGTTTTAAAGGAAGTTGTACAAATTTTACATTAGAACATATTTACTCCCATAAAATTATACAGTAAAGGCAACACTAAGGATAAGACAATACCAGAAGTTACACAATAATAATCCATAATTCACATTAAAAGGAATTTATGATGCAATTTTCAGTGAACACTAACGCTACAATGTTTAGAAGGATTTTTTGGTAGCACTTGACTTTCCAGCTTGTTAATAACAAGGTAAAAAGGAGGTAATATATTGATAATAAAACATAATAATAATAAGATCATGGTAATTACCAAAGTGATTACTAGGTAACAATGGGCATATCCAGACAATATTAGTGTCTGCTGTGAGTAGTGCACTGCAGCCTCCCCTCCTGCTTTGAATACTTGATATAATTGATTTCTCCCTACAGTGGCAAAAGGAGCGGTCATTTAGAACCCAGGCCAGTTCATTGATTAGGTTCCCACATGAAACTTCACTCCAACAAATCTCTACAGTTTCTCCCTTGGGGTAGATCAAATAAATCAAATAATGGCCTTAACAGAAACACATGATAGACTATACAGTACAGTTCTTTGGGTGCTTTATGCACCCATAAGTTTTAAAATAAAACAAGCTGCACCCATTCAACACTTACCTAGGGAAGGATCTATGAAAATATTTATAAGGAATGAATAACAATTCAAGTTGAGAAGGGCCTTGCTTTTTAAAAGAGTGAACCATAAAGTTTAGTTTCTCTTCTCTGCCCAGTCCTTTTTTGCACAGTCCCTAACAAGAAAGAGAATATAAAGAAAAACACAATGGTGACAATTAAAAAATATAATAAGAACAGCAGAAGTTGTGATAGTTTTAACAACAGTAACACTGCAACAAAAATATTGTATTATGATGACAGTAGATGTGAGAGCGAACACATAATGCCAGAAGCTTCGTCATTACAAAGACAGACAAAGTTGCCACCGTTTCACTGGAAACAAACAATGCTTTGGGACCGTTTGTAAACAGCGCACAGCTGCTATTTCGAGTGATGGGAGCTCCACCTTGTCACAACAATTCCCTTAAAGAGGAGCAGTTTAATGTCAACAATATTTTCTCCATCTGCCTGCTCATGAAAACCTTCCGATCCTCAGAGAAAATGTTCCTCCTTTTTCCAAAAGGAAAAGCACAACAGAAAAAAGATGAACTGATAACATCAAGCACAGATTACAGTGAAAGGTGTAGTATTAGCCTGGCACAGCAAGAGTTTTTGGTGGCACACATACATCTGTTCACTTTTGCATATTTCAGAGGTGTCATGCCTTCTGTTATTGCAAAATTTCGATGTAGTTTTTACAAGGAACTCATTGGAGCACCACGCCAGCTGACTGATGCAGTAAAATGGAGGGATTCCACCTGCCAGGTTCTCAGGCTTTCTTCCACAAAGTTTGATCACTCACTGGTAATCTGTTTGGGAGAGATCCATCCAATTTGCACTGATAACAAGACAGCTTGACAGGGATATAGCAGCAATTACTTTGCAAGACATACAGTGTCACAGTCTAATTAGACAAGGTTATACATTGTATATCATGCTCATATTCACACAGCAACTGTTCCAGCATGTTTTACATTGTTTTCTGTTATTCTATAATTATCTCATCTACTTTTTCAACTCATGTTACCAGCTTTCTGAGCAACCTAAGTTAAATGCTCTTGGTGTCTGGAGCAGCTGATCGCCCTGAGGCCTGGAGCAGGCCCGGGGCAAAGAGTCTGCCAACTACAATAGACAGGAAGCAGTGCACAGGTGAAGGTGAGAGTGACAGAAAGGAGATTTAATATGTTCCATCACTGTCGTGGAAAAGTGAGTGGCTGATCAGCACCTTGCCTCAGCGGAGAATATCAGCAATTCAGTTTAATGTGACTCATACAGACACCAGACTGAAATTGTAGAGGTGTCATTCTGAAGCGATAACAGTTACTTATGGTTAAGCCTGGGCCTTGAACTAAATCCGTTTTAAACCAAGGTGTCATATCGACATTGGTATAAAAAATTTTAAACAAAGCCAGCCCTCATAATTAGGCCTTGTTTTTAAGGGTGCAAAGCTGTCCCTGGTAGGCTAGTGGTTAAGGCGCAGCGCTCTCACTGCTGCACCCTAGGTTCGAATCAGGGTTGCATCAGGAAGGGCATCCGGTGTAAAACACGTGCCAAATATCAAAATGCGAGTTGTCAGTGTGACGATTCGCTGTGGCAACCCCTAAACAGGAAAAGCCGAAAGTGACTTTCTTTCTTTTAAGAGTACAAAGATTACCTGATACATATTGGAAAATCAATACAAGAGTCAGAGATATGGCTGCATTGGTTCAAAACCACAGAATCAAAAGTAATTCTGTTCTTTAAAATTATAAGACAGCCCAACATGGATGTCAAAACAGCTCTCGCCAAGTTTCTTGTAGCATCACTTTATGCTCCAGCTTCTAATGTGTGTTCCTCAAGTCTGTATGATGTAGCACACCATTTCTTGCCGACGTCCAATCACATGCCTACTCCTAGCCACTCAGGTCCTGGAAAAAGCCACAGTACAGTTAGCTAGTGTTAGCACTGTTACTTTCAGAGCACATTAGCTGATAACTCCACCTGGTCAAAGTCAGTAACTGAAGCTCTAAACGATTTCATTTGAAAGGACATGGGCCTGTATAGCTGTTGAAAACACAGATTTTGGAGCTGAGGTACAGTGGCAACTGTGCAGCACTTCAGAAAAAAGTATTTCTAATTTCAGTATTTCTATTATCCATTTGGGTTTTGTTGCTTGAAATACAAAATTGCTTTGAAGAAACACTAATTCTTTTTCATTTATCTATAGTTTGTCAAATAGAAGTTTTTTAAAATAGAAAATCGGCTGAAACAGACTGAATTTGCTCTGACGTAACATTACAAATGTACAGTATCTGTATGGAGCGTGACAGATGTGAAAAAACGACTGATTAAACAGTTTGTTGTGTAGATCCGACACATGGCGACTGACGCCTATGTGAATGAAGATCAATCAGTTTGTATGTATGTTTCACAAACACAGTATATCATTATGCATATTACTGCGACAGAGCGTGATCATCACTAACCGCAGCCACACAATCTAACAGACATTACAAACACCAGCCGTTACTCACCATAATGAAGACAGTCAAACTGAACACCAGCTTAACAGTCCCTTAAATAACACATAATCATGTTCTTGGAGATGATATGTGTGGGTCACATGACTGTTGAGTTAATATCTTTTTGAGAAAACATTTATTTTTTGTTGTATATTGCATTTTAGGTTAAATTAACACGTGGAGAAATTTCTTTTCTCCCAAAAATATATAAACATAGACAAATACCATAAATAGAAAACTGACTGAGGAAAACCGGCAATCTGGGGTTTTTATAGATAGCCACTCTGGGTTTGATCTTGGACCGACCTGGGGCCTTTTCTGTGTGGAGTTTGCATGTTCTCCCTGTGCCTGTGTGAGTTCTCTCCAGGTACTCCAGCTTCCCTCTACAGTCCAAAGACATGCAGCTTAGGTTGACTGGTGACTCTAAATTGCCTGTAAAAGTGAGTGTGGGTGTGTGTGGTTGTTTGTTTCTAAGTGTCAGCCCTGTGATAGACCGGCGACCTCCAGGGTGGACCCCGCCTCTCACCCAATGTCAGCTGGGATTGGCTCCAGCCCCTACCTACTACCCTATTCATTAATAAGCGTTATAGATAATGAGTGGATAGATAAGTAGCTACACCCACAGGGAGGGGCTAAAGGTATTTTTCTTTTTTACTTTTGTGTGTTTCTCCTGTCTAGTAGACACTGTGCTACTGTGATACACTGTGGAGGTCAGCACAATAAATTCACCTAAAATTCAGCCACTTGCCTGGGTTTGTGTAGCTCCCTTACCAAGAGTAAAAAACCTATCACAATTACACTATTGCATTCCAGGCACTCATCAGGAGACTTTACCAATAATGTTGGCCTATTTTTAATTACATTTTCAGCACATCACACACACTAACAGCGAGAAAAAGTATGGTAACAACAGTCTAAATTAAAACCGTGCCCATGTGATTCAGAGTGATCTGACAAAGAGACACTCCTAGACAGGACATGCTCAGGGAGAGAGTGGGGAGACAGCAGCCCCTCAGAAATGACACTAAGGCCCGTGACAATAACCCAGCTGGTTCATATACATTTTTTATAACCTAAGTATTTTAATATGTATGTATTTTTAAAGGACTTTTAGGCTTATAATACTTATGTATTTGAAAACATTTGTCCTCTCCACTTTCTCTTCAGTTTCCCTTAGATGCATTTTACTAATTGGATTAAACGTGGCAGGGCTCAACTGATTTTCAGGTCAGAAGCCAGCCAGCAAGGATGCACAAGGATGCATAAATTACAAAATTAATTTTACAAATACGGAACAACTAGCATCTTCAACAAGTCCTCCAACCAATAGAACCCATATGGTCCTTTGTCCCTTCCCTCTCATAAGCCCCATAGACACATCTCATTAAATAACCCTCCTATGGTCCCGGGAGGAATTGCAACAATTCTGCCAGCATTAATGACAACATATGTTGCACTACCAAGCTTTACAGAGCTTTCTTTTTATGGAAACAGCCATAAACATGATGCTACCTAGAAGGCTGCAGTGAAAGCTAGCTAGCAGCAAGCTACTGTAACTCTAGCTGTTGTCTTGGAATGTGTCATGAATATCATTTTACAATTATGAAACTCTCCTGGTTTCATTACGTTTTGCCACACAAACTACTTCGTTAGGTTTAGACACAAAAATGACTTGTTATATTTAGGGAAAAAAACAACTTGGTCATATTCAGGAGCAAAATCACACTGGTACATTTAAAAACTCTTGAAAAACACAAGGCAGAGACTGGAACTGTGGAAGTCCTGTGTTTTGTGCATCTAGCCTGCCACCCAAACTTTCGCTTCCTTACCAGGAGCTTTTGTCTTTATAAAATACATTGTGTTACTTAACTCCTTTTCTCATGTCATAATCAGTACAGCATCTAGAAGTTGCCAAGCTATAACACATAACATTTTGGAAATTATGACCATTCAAGGAAATCCTTAAACTATCACGTAATACTTTACTTTGTTTGATAAAAAGTCTCCTCAGTAATATACACCAAATGTACTAAATACTTATGTATGTTTTAAAGATAGAATTCGGTGCAGAGAATGTTCCCTGTTTGTTTCACAGTATTGCAAACATATATATGCAAACTCCAGACAGAAAGGTCCCATAGTATATACATATGCTCTATCTATCAACAACTAGTGTTCGTTGCTGACAGAGCAGATTCTATGACAGAGAGTGAAGATCAAGCAAAGGAAGTACCATGGCAAGACAAATCCTGCCAGTGCCTGGAAAAGGCTGGACTAAAAACAGCACTGAGGCACTGAGGCACAAGAATGGGCGCTAAACACCAGATCAATAGATGCAGGAATCTACCACATTAGACAGGACCCCAGGTGCAGACTGTGCAGTGAGACCCAAGAGACTGTCCAGAAATAAGGCATATACAGTAAAAGGCTGTTTCTGTATGCAGATTTATTGAAATATACAATAATGGCAAATTCCTTTTAAATATATATAAATATATGTGCATTACCCAGAACTACTGGCAACTGAAATACCCATATAGGTATAGATATAAGAAATATACTTTGACATGGTCAGTTTCTCAAGTCTGTAGTTACTGTTCCTCAATTAAAAAAAAGGTAATAACAGTAAATTGAAAATATCCATACTGTATCTAAACAACTAATCATGTTGACACCAGTGAGAACGGTGGCCTATCAATTTACATGATATACAGTATGTTGAAAGCTAGCAAGAAGGTTCCGGATTTGAGCTTGGGCTGACCCAGGCCTGTCTGTGCGGAGTTTTATGCATGAGTGTGAGCATGTGTTATTATTTGTCTACATGTCAGCCCTGTGATAGACTGGCGACCTGTCCAGGGTGGACCCTGCCTCTCGCCCAATGTCAGCTGGGATTGGCTCCACCCCTCCCCCCATTTAAGAATAAGCGGTATATATAGTGGATGGATGGATGTGGAATGCTTTCTTATACAGCAGTGTATTTTTGTTGTGTCACCCTCTGAAACAGTCATCCCATCATTAATGGCATGTACTTTTAAGTTCCTTGTCATCCATATAACATTTGAAGACAGACCATAATCATCAGTTCTGTGTAGCTGCCTCCTCTTCAGCAGTTTAGATGCACCCGGTGTGAAGCCTGCTCAGTTATGAAAATACTATGGAGATTTATCAAAATTTGCAATATTTAATTGGAGTTTGTGTGCAACTCTGTGTTTGTCTCTGTATCTACTGGAAATATGGTTTGTGAAATTAAAGCAAAATTCTTTGATCTGTTATAAGATTTGGATAGTGGAGATTTAAATATTTAAAATTCTTCTGCAGTGTCACTTTGATCTCTGAAATGATTAGGAGGGGTTTGTTATAGAAAACGCATCAGCGAGAGCCAACCCACTGTAATTGAGAGTTGTCTTGTGGAGTGAGGGTAAATTACACATTTTAAAGTAACAGGGTAAACAGTTCATTTGAATTTTATTTTATTCTTTTGTGTTTAATGAGACAAGAAGACAGAGAGTGACTTCAAACACCCCAATCTAAAGTGGAAAAGATTTTCTCCATGAGAGAATGACACTTGGAAGGGAAAAGTGCTTTCATCGTTTATCATGATGATTAGAAAGAGGAGGCTCTTTGTCTCCCATCTCTGCCTTTTTTAATCATGTAGTGAGAGGACTTGGCCATCACTCATGAAGGCAACTTCACCACATAATGCTGATACTGATAACGGAGACTGCTGATAGCGTGACACTCGCCTACTGTAACTGCTTGCAGTCATGAAATTACCCCACCATAATTAAAGCTATATTGTACAGGTTGACCTCTCCTTTTTAACCATTCTAGCTGCTATAACCACAGTTTTCCTTCCTCGTATTACAGATGAGAAAGGTTTAATTGACTTTTGTGACCAATAATTGCTAATGTTTACTTGGCCCTGCTTCTTCCAGTCACTGTTTGTCAAACTTTCCATTCTCATGCGTAACATATGAAGTTTACAGTGACACTGGCAGATTTATCATTGAAAACCTTAGTAATTTTGGAATAGGTCTTTGATTTCAGAAAGAGGCAGACAAAAGCAGGCTTCTCATTTCTAGCTAGCTGAATGATAACTGTTGCTCACAGGTTTTATCAGTTGAAGCTAATCAGTGTCATCTGCAGGATTATATTTTATAGTATGCAAAAGAACTGCCTACGGGAGCATAAATCTTGTTTTAAGGAGAAACTTTTTTCATTATAACATATTTTGCTTGTTTTTACGAGATACTTTCATAGTTGTAACACACTTTTCCCGTTATTACGACTACTGTATTTTTTTATTATAAGGGTATAGGCTATTTTGTCATTATAACAACATAGCCTAATGCTTTTTCTTATAATAACATGAGCCCTGCACAGCTTGGAGTGAGTGCAGTGCACACACTGGCTTTGAGCTGCACCTGCTTAGCTCATTCAGTTCAGCAGCCTCTCTCTCATCAGCATCCTTCCTTATCAGCTTTCCCCACAGTGACCAGCGTTGCACTCAGGAGGGGCACTAAAGCCACACTTTGAGAATCACTTATCTAACACTAAAATGCAGGAACAATAAATAGTCTGCAAAATAACACATGAACGCAGCTCATGAGCTATGATAAACAAAAAAAGACCCTCCACATTTCCTGGTGATGTTACAGGCATCACTGATGGCTGAGTCAGTATGTGCTGCTGTCTCTGAGTCCTAGCATTGCAGGGTTTACATTAGGGAGCAGAAATGATATGATCCACTTTAGGGGTGTGCGGTATCATATTAGATAGCTCTTCAGGCAGTACGTTTGAAGCTATGTATGCTATATGTTGATCGTACAATGACCACCAGATGCAGAGGCATAAAACTTGAGCAGACTTTTTAACAAATGTACACACAGTATGTACAGGATTATGGCTGCAGGCATTGCTAAAACTAATTGAGCTAAATGTTAGCCGAGTTGGCTGAAAACCCATCTGTGGCAGTCTTTTATTTCCAGCTCACTGATTTATAACAAACATTCTGTGAAAGGAATTATGCAATTGAAGGTTACATCCTATACATGATATGCTAAAAGGGCCATTTATTAAATAAAATATTTTAAAAGTGAAACTTTGTATTGTTTTACAAGTAAAACAAGTCAGGTCAACCATAAACCTGTTGTTTGTGTTGTTTGTTGCAAATTAACACCACATTAGCTTCACGGTCACACTGATATTAACAGTGAGTAAAAATGCACTGAAGTTATTTTGATTCAATAATTGCTCTACTATAATATTTCATTTGAATGAATGTTTAAATCATCCTTGTCATTTTTAAATTAATTAGCAATGATTTGATTTGATTTGATTTGATTTGATTTATTCTTTCAAACATGCAGAGCAAATGACATCAACACACACATAATGCAGAAAATAGAATTCATTTTGGATTGCAGTTGAATATAATAGTCTTATAAAATGTGACTTAAATCAAAGTTGCCTTTCTAGCAAAGCAATGCAGTTTTCCTTGTATAAATATTCACAGTTAGTTCTGTAAAAACAAATGTGGGACATATACTGTTCCAGTTTTTATCTGGTATGAATGTTTCATTTATGTATGAACTCAAATAAATTTCTTCTCCTACATTGAGCTGTGCCTTAAATTCACATTGACAGAAGTTCAGCCACATTTCTTTCAGTCCACCTAAAAACAGTATGACTCATACTAACTACTTAACATATTCCCTATCACAATGGAGCCTCAGCATTACCGTTATCTTGTTTTATGACTATTATTCTTGAAACACACAATCTGGACTGTTTGCTTTCATGCATGCATGCAGCGCTACTCTTAATGGTGGCCACAGGTCAGTGAAGATGTGTCTTAAAGACTGTTGTAGCCAGCTGACAGGTGACCTATTGGGCCATTTTGGTTAGCGTACCAACCAGTGTTTTCAGTTGTTGTGCCACTCTGCAAGAGAGCCACCTGCTCACCAACCACAGTGATCAATGAAGATGTTTTTTTAGTGACACAACCTCAAGGAGGTAGTATTGACATTTGAGGCCGGGGTGTGAATCAATAGCAGCCAGTCAAGCCATGAGCAAAACACATAAATGTGGAGCTTTCTTGTAGTGGTTGGAGGATTGACTGTTGAGATGGGAGGGTGTCAATTCCTTTTTTTTTGTTCCCTTCTTTTTTCCTTTTGTGAAGTTGGAAATGTGCTGTAAACATAAAAGAATGACTCTCTCACTTGTCATTTAGCTCCTTTTTAGTAATTACATGCTATTTTAATACATAGTTAAAATGCAGTTAGGAGAGGTGTAACCTTAGCTTATTTGTAAATGAATAATTCTACATTATCTGTCTCCATGCACAGCTATGCCCTGAGTATCCACCGTCTCAGCTGCCTTTGCCTGTCATGTCAATATCACACTCACAAGAATTAAAAGCCACTGACAGGTCTGATTTAGTCATTGTGCTTCTCACACTAATCAAAACGACTTTCTGTTAAATAAGGCATGAAAAAAGCTTTTCCATGAACGGTGTGCTGGAGCTGACGCCATCTTGCCTGTAACTCTAGATGGTTAATCAACTGATTGCATTCTGCTCAGCACTGCATTTCCCTCCTGCAGCACTTTAACCCAAATTTCAATTTAATAATTGAAAGATGTGAGAAATTAAAAGGTAGACGGTATCTTCCAGGGTAGGGGAGTTTTTTAAGGCTGAGAGTTCTGCTGGGAAGTATGAGTGAATGTTCCTGGCTCTGACTGTCAGCAGGCTGGTAAGATGGCTGGATTTTCTGTGTGTATGGATGTAAGTGCGTCTCAATATTTCCTTGCTGGTACAACGGGTCGTGTGTTGAAAAGTGTTCCCCCTGTTTAAAACTCAGTTTCAGGTAGTGACCCCCTCAGTGGCTGTGGTTAGGATAATGTTCAGGTTAGGGGAAACACATCTCAATGAGGAAACGGATTTCAACACAACCCCATCCTCTCTCCACTTTACGGTTCGGCTGCCTGCTGCAGGTCGAAGATGCGTTCGTTTTAAGTCTTGTGTAGCATGAGTGGGTGGTGGGTCGCTGCTGAGGTAGCAAAGTGATGTTCCAACAGAAAACAAAACAAGCGATCATAGAATTTGTAGAGGACATTTTTTGTTTCAGTGCACCAGTTCTCTACAAGTGCACAGTAAGTGGGGTGCTTTTTGTATTCATTGTATTGCAGCTATAATCGATTTTCAATGCAAAACTGTGCATCGGTGGTGTAGGTACTTTTGGGATCAATCCAACGAGCAGAGATTGTGGCCTGAATGGAAGGTTGGCCCCCAACATTGTACGGCAGTTTGCTGCCTGCACTCGCCACATGGTTTATGGGGCGGTCAGTGATGAAACGTAACATAAACTTTTATGGATTCTTGTTTAGTAGTTCTTGTGGAAGGAAAGAATCACAAAAACTGTTAGCCATCATCAGACTTGATGATGGCTAACACTTTTCCATTTTCTGCTTGTTTGCAATAGCACGAGAACGGTAAAGGGCAAATGTGCAGAAATAGAATCAGCCCTGTCTTTTTCTGCTCAATGCGTGAAAACAGTATTGATTAATGGTCATTGCCCCTTCTTCCACGCAGAAAGATGTAAAGACCCTGTCAGTTACCATCACCTTCTCTGAGAATGTGTTCCATCAATCCCACAGCCAAGCAGACAAGCAGTGGCAGGTGGCACATATTTCACCTGCCCAGGCAAAATGGGCCAGTAAGTGGGACAAGGCAGGGAGACAGAAGTGACACATATGAAGGTGACAGCTTTTCACACCTGGGAATAATGGTTTTGATAGGCGTCCTGCTTGTTTCACTGCTGTGGACTGAACAGAGACCAAAAATGTGTGATAATATACACAATTAGCTCATGGCGCAAAAAGACCCAGGGCCTTCACAAGCCAGGGCAAATCTAAACTCTACCTTTCACCAGGAAGCGTGACTGCTCAGTCTAGGCACAGTGCTGCAAGAATACCAGGTTTTGACACATCAAGGATACAATGATTGGACCCTAAAGCCATGCTTGTCCACACATGCACCCTATCAGTTAGACAGTCAATAGTTGTGGGAGCACTGCAGTTAATTTCCACATCGCCACCAGAAGTACATCATCCCAGCTCCGTCCGATTCTCCATGAACAAGACTGAAAAGAATACAAATGATCAGCATTACAATACACTGTATATATCGTTGTGATAGTCCTCTCTTATGTGTGTTATGTCAGCTTATATTGCACATGTGCAGGAACTTCAAAAGTAAAACAGTGTTAATATCATTTTGGCTGTCCAATTTATTCTGTCACAATTTCCCTCTCCCTTGTGTTTTGTAAAGGAAGGGAGACAACGGCCTCACCAGTTTGTGTCATTATCGCTGCTGAGTGCATGCAGAGCTATTTTTGTTTTTCATCTGACCATGTTGACATGCTTGCCACATTAATATCCTACAGTGGAGCTGCAGCTTGACAGAACAGAGGATGTGTGGGAGCGTGATGGGACATTTTTATCATCTCTATGGTATATTATCTGCATAATGTCCTTACTGCTTGTCTGCACAGGACAGAGCTGCACTGCGCACTCTCTGTAAGGCATCCCTAAGATGCTTCATCTTATTATCAGCACCTCTTAAATACTTCAACAAGTGTAGCTGTTGGCCCTGACAGAGAGAGAGACAGGAAGAAATCTATAAAATCATGCCTCTAATAAGGTGCGAGAAGGATTAAATTTACATGGTAAACCCCTGAAAACTAATGGTATCCTGAAGCTGCAGTCAACAGAGAATTCCTAAAAGCTGAATATGAAATCAAAACGGAATTATTATTACCAGGTATTAAGATCTGTAAACTCTAAAAATGTTGTACAAATTCATAACCAGTAGATTTATACAGTACCCAGCCACTTATGTTCCCCAGGTTGATACAGGACTTGTTAATTTTCACATTAACCTCTGTCATAAGCATAAAATTTGCTTCTGTGGTTCACCAAATAACATTCACAGCTACAGTATGAAGATGATTAGATGAATATACTCATAATATTGTGCTCTTCTGAGAAAACATGGCTGCAGCAAAGGCATGGCTAAAGTGATAGTAACACTTGAGATAAATATGTTTTACATACTGTACAGGGCACCAATGAAGTACCTCGTGAAGAAGTACAAAGGAGGCAGAGGGCAAGAACTTTACATGACCTAGAAGCTGGTTAAATCATTAGAGGCACTTATTTAGTAAAAAAACACACAAACAACAACATAAAAACACTAGCTTTATTTTAAACATATAAAATATGTTTTATTTCTTTAAGCACACACCTAAAACAGGGCACAGTTATTTTAATACTGTGTATTGTCTAATAAACCACCATAAAGTGTAGTTTGTGTTTAAGATGTGACAATATGACAGAACATAAAAGCTGCTCTGGGGCTCTCTCGAATGTCAGTTTTGATTGTCAGATTAATCTTACGTCTGAACACAAACCACATTACTGTTTACCAGTATTTTTCATCATTTTAAAAATAAATGACTGTTATTCTTATAAGTACTGTATATGAGTACACCCGTCATTCCAGGCCTAGCTTTTTGTTTAACTAGTACCACAATAATAACCACACTGCAATACAATATGTGGGCTGTAATCTAAAGTATTACCAGTGGAGGTATTGCTAATTAACATTTGTCCATAAGGAAAGGAAGGAGTAAAATGAGCCAGCCCCATCTTTCCTCCAGTTTATGGCCGGTTGGGACTAAGGAGACCAAGTCCAGCCTGCTGTGTCTCAAGACCTCAAAAAACTGAGTTGGATAATTAAACTGTCGAGACATGGGTCCTTTCCTCTTTTTTGACTCTCGCCTTCTCTTCCCGCGGTCTTATTTATTTGGACAGGGAGCAACCCAGCGAGCAGCCTGGGCAGATTTCCAGCTCCTCTGTAAGTGTAGTGATGCAGTGGCTGGAAGAGTTCTGAGTCGGGGTGAAAAGGTAGAGCTGTCAGCAATGAACCAGGTCAAGCTATTTAAGTCAATATTGTTCACCCCTTCTGACAGCCAGAGTAACACCTTCCTGATCCACAAAGCCAATGGACATAGGAGCTAGTGTCTCCGTGTCATCAGCCAGGGATAGTGCTGCTGTAGAATGGCTGGAGGGCCGCAGGCATGCGTCTCAGGGTCCCTGTAGAGCAGGCATTACAGTAAAGGACTCACTGTTGTTGACCTAGCCCCAGGCCACATGTGTCACTAGCACAGCCATCAATACTCCCATGCCATCACATTTGCACATCAAAAATATAAAGCACAACTTGATAGAGTCTCTTGCCGTTGTCAGCGTATATATGCAGAGTTGGCCGAAACAAACCCGGGGGTGATTTTCTTTCTCTTGCATTGGTATTAAAATATTTTTATACTGTGTTTTTATTGGTGTTTTGTTTGTTTTTGCTACTAAATTGGACCAAATCTCAACAATAAGCAGCAAAATAAATTGCAAACTAATTCCACCTGTATCAGACAGCTTCCAGTTCGGGGCCGACTACTGTAGAGGGAGAGGGTGCATCAAGGTGTCACATGATTAAAAGAGCAGCAGTCAAACCTCAGACAATGGAATACGATGTGGGACATAGGATGCAAATATGTCATTTGTATATTTCTGATCATTTTCAGCGGAGGTTTAAGTCATATGCTTCATGTACATTGTTTATTTGCAAAGTCAGCTTACATTACATTTTGCTTTTGTTTGCTGGTTTTATACATCAACTTTTCCACCTCAGCCAAGTGTAAAGACTTTTTGGTGAAAATTTGCCACATTTCTGGCTTTTATCCTCAAGTATGCACGGATTTATAAAATGAACGTATAGAGTGTACATAAACACACTATTCAGATGAAACACATGCATGTTGAATTTTTAATAGCTACAAAATGAGATTTGTAGTTGGTCAGACTTATGGTATCTTGTAGCATGGACACATATTGTCCATACAGTGTAGTAACAGCAGCAATCAGCAGGAGTGTCTGCCTTCCCAGCCCTTGTGTGGGGTCAACTGTCTCACCTGTTCCCAAGCTTATAAAATGTCCCCCATCAATATTTTAGCACATCAATTGTAACCCTTGGTAAACACATCTCCTCCTGAAAGTAAATTATCAGTGGACACTGGGTACTGACTGTCTGGGACACAACGCTGTCAAGGTTTTCTCTCTTGTGTTTGCTTTATCTCACACACTGTCAGCTCCATCTTTGAGCGTGTACCCAATAGAATCCAGCAAAAGCTCTTGTGAAGGATTTTTAAAACTAAACAGTGCTCTGGGCATCTTGTATTATCAGGAGAACTGTTGGCCAAAGATATGCTTCAATTCCCAGACTGCTGAACATTGTGCATAACTGTTACACGTCTATGTACACAACAAGTGCTGAGTTAAATAAATTTGCTCATATGCAAACATATTGTCAGGAATTCTATTAAAGGAATAGTATAATAGTTGGAAAAATACACTTTGTGGCTGAGAATTAGATGAAAAGATGGGTACTCTTTGTTTTGTCTGCATGGTAAATATCAAGCCACATTTACCTGCAGGTTAGCTTAGCTTAGCATAAAGACTGGAAATGGGAAAGCAGATAGGCTGCCAGCAGCCGTGTGTTTGTGTGTGTCTGAATAATTCAGTGAAATCTGCTAACAAGCCAAAGGGATCTGACTCTAGAAAACCATGTGTATGTCTGGTCTGATGTGTGTATGAGGTGCACACATTCACCTCCCTTTCTTCTTATATAAATACTAATTTATGTGTGCAAAATGGCAGATACATGGTTTTTATGCATACACAAATCATTATGCCTGGCTAAGAAATAGTCCACAACATAACTCCCTTGTAGAACTACAACAACATCTTTTTGACACTTCAGATTTTGTACAGATTAAACAAACAAGACATACCACATTAATTAAGCTACATTCACATTACAGGCCTTGATGTTCAACCCTGATCTGCTTGTGTTGATAGTTCACACTCATGTTTTGTAAGTGGCATGTATGTGACTCTGGTGTGAACAAGAAGAGGAATTAAAGAGGAATTGTGAAACACTGGATTTCAAACAAGTAAGTCAGTAAGTAAAGTTTATTTCAGCAAAGTCTGTGTTGTGGCATCAGTGTCTGAAATTAAGGATTTGGCTTTTACATCTATAAATTCAATATATTCACATATTTGTTATCACCAAGTTTGTGCTGCTGGTTTGTATGATAAAGCAAACAGAAAGTCATAATAAGGCTGATATCTCATATTGCTGTAGCTGTCACTGCAGACTGCAGCTGATCATGAACTGGTGAAGACCTGCAGAGCAAGAGAGCTTCATCACACTGAGATGATGTTCATCAGCATGTAAGGTTTTGTCAGGCAGTCAGAAGCAAAGTTAACATGCAGAAAGATGACCTTTTCAGGTCTGATGGTGGTGTTATAAACTTTGTAAATGGTATTGGTGTAAAAAAAAAACAAGAACCATTGAAATTTAGTTTTAAAATGTTTATAACTTGGTCTGAAATGATGAACGTGTAGCACAGTAACCAAGAGAAAGGAAGAAGAGCTTTCTGCCGTTACCTGAAACACTCCACTCCACAGGGGAAACTATACAGGAGAACAGTGTAAAAAGATGTTGTGCTGTAAAGTTACATTTCTCTAACTAAACTAAATTCAAAAGGCGACCTTCTCTGTCACGCAGCATCACATTACACAGAGCAGGTGTAGAAACGTAAAAACTAACAAACATAAAAGTACACTATGATGCAAGGAAATGACTTGCAGTTTCTTTTTCAAATTGCTAACACACAGTTTTGACAACATGATACTTTGTCTCAAAACACTTAACACAATTCAAAGAAACGCACCCACAAAGTGCAAAATGAAGCAATACATGCAAATCTGCTAAAACAGAATCAAACTTTTGCATCGACTGCCACACATTTCATTCACATCAACTGACTTAATATCCAGGAAACTAAACACCGCTGTGCTAAACTCAAAGCACGCTTATCTTTGGTGGCCATTTACTAGAAGAGGAAGGAAAAGACCATTAAAGGGAGAGAAATCTGCACAAAACACGAATTTCAGCACAAAAACAATGATTTTGTTTTTTCCCTCACAGCAAATTAATGTCACATATACTGTAGCACAGTGGATATTACAGCTGTGCCACATTATATATCAATAGTTAAAAAACAAAAAAAACAAAGGCTACATCCGGCCGCCTAGCTCGCTCTGTCCACAGCACCTCATCAACATCGCAGCCAGTGTCCTGCATGGCTAGACTGTTACAGGAGAAAAGCTTTGAGAGATGTATTCAGGCCCCATCAGCCCCCACATTATTAGCATCGTGCCTCTTCCTCTCAATCCTCCTCTCCCTCTATTTCAACCTCTACCTGCTAGATACACTTCTGCTGTTGTTCTACAAAAATTATGTTAAATTGCAGCCTGGGTGCAAAGCAGAAAATGTGTTTAGTTTTAAAGAGTTGAGCTGAATTTTTTTCTCCCTGAGTGTCAGTTTTTTAAATTGTGCCAAGTGTGTCATTTTAGCGTGTTAGCAGCTGAAAAAACTGTAAGCCAAATGTACAGAAAACAGACCGAGCAACAGAAAACTGTGTTGTTACCGAGTGAAACCGTTTATCATAGTGGAGATGTGAAGCCTCAGTCACATCATATCACACACTACTGACTCTGACAAAACCACCTCAACCTCAAAACTGCTGCAACAGCCATAAGCGAGGCATCGCTCATGTCATCTGCAAATCACAAATCGTAGCTCCTGACACGAACCGCTGCACAGAAGCCCAGTGCCAAAGGGCTGCGGCCAAAGCCAGCGTCAGACTTTAAAGTGATTTGAGACAGTGAGCGAAGGAGGAGCAGAATTTGCCTTGGAGCCCGACATAGACAAAGCTTCACTCTTCAGTGGAATGGAAAAAAAAAAAACAAGGAAAAAGCAGAAGAAACATTATGTGGCCGGCTCATCCATCATTTCTTTAAAAGGTCAGGATTTTGTAGGTGGAATTGGGAAGAGCAGCAAATCGCAGATGCACCAAACAGCAGGGTATTTTCCGCTGCCATGACCAGCTAAGGAGAGCTCCTTTAAAACTCATCTGCCAGTAAACATTTTGGCCTGACTCTGGGTCATCTCTCCTGTCTGTTCTAGACCCAGCAGAGCATGAAGATGTACCTGCACAAACCCCGAGACTGACTTAGTCACTTTAGACTTTCCCTTTTAGCCCTTCAGTTTAATTGTTACATTGACACCTACTGAGTTTTCTCACCTCCTCTCATTTAAATTTAGTGTTTCCTTCCTTTTTTTAACATTATCCACAACTAAAATCAACATTATTTTAACCTTATCATCTCCAGGCAGCACCAACAACTCTGACTCAAAATCTGAAATCCAAACAGAAAGAGCTTCATGGTTCAGAAAATAAAAAACATCTCTGTGACATGAAAATTAATTTACAAAATAGAGTGTATCAGGAATGCGGATTTAATAAATGACAATTTAATAAATGACAATCCAGCACCATAACACAGCAAATGAGCAGATTAAATGTCATTCCAAATGATGTGTTATCATCTAACTACATGTCTCAGAGGTACATTTGAAAAGATCGAGAGGAAATGGGGCACAGAAATCACCAGCGAGGCCTGTCTGAAGTCAAGCCCATCAGCGGCTAAGTGCCTCTTTACCTCCGTCAAACACCAGAGACAAGGAAAGAAATGACCTTCTGGCATTATGGACAGGGAGAAACAAACTAAACATACATCACTCACAAAAGACACAGTTTTTCAGAATGCACTGTACTTACAGAGGAAGTCAGTATAGTCTGAAAGCACTTTCTCTTCCACTGTCAGACTGATGAAAAGGTTTCGCTCCCAGACGGAAAAAAACGGCGAGAGGGACAGATGTGAGCTTGGTTGTAAGTTTCTCCATCAGCCCCGTAGATGCTGCTCAGACACCCCTGGGATTCACAGAAACATCTGGAAAGAACTGTCAATGGGACTGATACTGTACCTAGAGTAATAAAAAATAGATTTCCCTGCTGCGATATAAACACAAATGACCCGAGCCATGATGCATTTGCTTAGATCTACTTTGATCCCCCTCCCTTTCCATATCTGTGTTTTCCTCACTCTTCGTCGCATGTGTTTCTTAAGCAGTGTGCACAGTTTGAGCAAAGTTGACATCTGCAATATAGTCCTGCGGATTGTATGAATTTGGCCTCAGTGTTATGAAAACCATGATGCCCACGTGACTCACTAGTTAAATCCTGACTGATGCTAAACACCTGTTTAAATTTGTCCTAATATCAGAATTTAAAATGCAGATGGTGCATTATTACCTTCCTATGGAGATACAACAAGCTGCTGTACAATCTCTGAACAGCCTGTGCACATGGCTAAGCAAGTAAAAGGAGTGATACATTAAACATGAATTGTTCAAAGGGCGCAGACTGCATAAAAGCATGTGGTCACAGGCAGTGTGTGCGACAGGAGTGAAGGGGACAGAGTCTTATAATGTGCGCGCTTGTGCTTAACATTGTTTAGAGCTCAGTGATTCGAGATTATCACCACAGGGGGTGGCCTGAGGGCATTTTTATGATGAGCTTTGAAAGCATCACCAATAATACACTTGACTGTTTGGGGTGGCCATCTCTTTCTTCTGCTTGGGGGAAATCTTTTACAACCACATCAAACTTGGACTTAAACTGATAAAGACTAATCGCTGATTCTAATGATGTTTACAGCAGTGTAGCATTCCTGACAGATTCAGGTTTAATGCCCACGTCAGTCATTTCCACCAGCACTGCTCTGCTGCTAAGCTGTCAGTGAGGTGTTTAAGTTGTGGCCTTGAAAGTTGTGCTAAGAGCCCTCGTTAGGTCCCGCAAACGACTCCTGGGATACAGTCAGGTTCCAGCCCATGTCCAGGGACCTCTTCATTAGCTGTCATTAAATGTTTTTAAGTTTACATAATTGATCTTCTCTAATAAGTCGTCATTGATTTATGGAGGTCTGGGCTGAAGGAGGAACTGGTTAAAAATTCATAAACCTGCTACGTGTCTTCACAACCCATTAACTGCTTCTGGACCCAGAGTCCTTCCATCGATTGACCTTGTGCCGAGAATCTCATAGCCTATGCATTTTTCCTCTTTTATTGCACTGTGGGAAGAGTTATGTTTCAGCCTTTCCCCAGATGGTGTTACTTTGATTTTCTCCCTCCCCATTGCTGCGTCTGTGACGCACCCGACCTCTGTCCGTTTCTGCTTCTCTGTCTAAACTGAAGCCCTTACTCTGAGCCAATGAATAAATAAAGCATGTCCCATAAACAGCTTTCCACTATTATTTAAGCTTCCAGGACCTCACACTCTGACAGCCTCCTTTCCCCACCATCAAATTCAAGTGTGTAAATTTTCTAAAAAGCTTTAGTGTTCTTGTGCAACGTGTTGATACTCTGACTTGGTAGTACCGTAGTCAATGAAGAGGTCGTAGCAAGATCAAAACATTTACTGTCCACTCTTCATATAACATCACGGTTAAAAACTGCAAATAAACAATACAATAAACACTGTGTCAGTTATGCTTATTTAACCAATATCTATACTATAAATGGTGGTACACTATGTTAACTATACTATGTCAACTGTATCATAACTTACGGCATTACTTCTATCACGTTTCCTAACAGATGAAGATGAATACACATGCCGCAAACAAGAGCCTTACGTCCACCATCTTTCTTACTAAAGTGAAATCGCTAAAACCGGAAGTGACGTCATCGCCCGGTGCCAATCGGTAAATAGATTTAGGGTTATCATTTCTTTTTATATATGTAATTATTAACCTGGCCCTTCACCAAAATAGATAACAACAACTTCAACAAATAATTAGCTAAATAAATGCCTTAGAGGCAACACAAAAGCTCTTAATGTTTTATGATGATTTCAGGGAAGGATGGAGTAATAGCAGAATAGTGAAGCTTTTAATATTTATATTGAGTGCTTTGAATCATTAATGTGACAGGATGTAAAATCACAGCTGCAGGACATCTGTACTTCACAACCACAGCCACTTGGCAAAAATATATTTGTTTCCCTGAGTTTTTCGAGCTGCTGTGAGATATCCTTCGGTGTGGGGGGGGACGCAATTTTCCATCAATTTTAATCTTTCCTGTGTGTGACGTGGTGCCGTAAAGCGTCGCGCAGTTCTTCTGAGTGGTCTCCTGGACAGTGACCCTAAGTGACATAGAGCGGTAAAAGACGATTGGGGCATGCAGTGGTACTAGCAGGGAGCCAGTCAGTCTACTATCAAAATGATTTTGAAGCTGTTATTCTAATGTAAAAATGTTACATTATGTTACGTATTGTTGCTTAAAGCTAAAGGAGAACACAAATCATTTTGACCTATGGTGAGAATTATTTATTTTTTTATTAATAAAGATTATTCTGTTTGTTTTTGTTTTGTTTTTCTGTTTTTCACAAACTTCTATGTAATATCATTTATGAAAAAAATAAATAAATGTGCAATACATTTCCACAAACATGTAGATGAAAAAAATATTCATGGTATGTCAAGATTTTAAGATAATTACAATGAGATAAGTAACATTTTGAGATGAATACTTTTTAACTTCATATCTCATAACTATTAGATTGTTAATATGACACATTACTGTGAAAGTTTTGACATACAAAAGCCAGTGTAGTTAGAAAGTACAACCTATGTTTTTATTTATTTATTTATTTAATCATTCCTTATTCTACCATACCATATATCTAATTTTTCCTTGTGGGAATGGGCTTCCATAAAATAAAATAAAAAACAAAAAAAAAGGTTTAACACCAGGTTTTAGTTAAGAAAAAGTCAACCTTACTGTGTTGACTTTTTTTGACACAAATGAGCTTCCATAGCTGTGTAGCCATGCTGTAGTGTGCAGTTTTGTAAAAATAAATGAATAAAACTATAAATACAGTGAGTCAAATTTATGAGATACAAAATCAAACAGCATACGAAACAACACACCAAATTGTTTTTATTTGTTATCATAATTTTGTCAAAATAAGTCATGGTTTGTACTTAGAAACTTGTCTGTAATGCCAGAATTTTGACTTAGTATCCCATAATTTTGGCTACAGTCATTTTGAGCTTTTAAGTTTTTTTTTTTTGAAGTCTTGATCAGAAGGACAGAGGTTTCACACTAGCTGATTCCTTCTAACACATCTTTTTTGTACAACAGTTGCCTTCTAAAGCGTTTGACTAGTTACATTCTAACCCAGAGTCTTTGTCAAAATATTGCCATTATCACTTGCCAAAGTTAATTTGAAACATATAAGTTGTGTTTATCTCCTTACATTTCTTATATGGAAGTAGCTAGAAAAAGATTTACTCATGACATCAGAATTCAGCTGGACTTATTCAGATGTTAGTGGTTGAGTTTATAGTGGGGGCTCTTCACAGAGTTGTAGCCTTGTTTTGGTGTGTATATTTTGCGCTGTGTGGAGCTTGGCAGTTAAAGGCTGGTTCACTCTTGTGGGTACCAGGCATCTTTGTCCTGAGGGAATGAGCTCTTTCATGCACAGTTAGTGCACTTGACTCAGCATGGAGATGCTTTCAGATGGAAAAGCCATGTTTAGAGGACGTCTTGTGACACATTAAAGCACCACTGTTCCATTGTTTTAGCTCTTCCTAAATGCCACTTTCCTCTCCTGAGTCTGCCCTTCATCACAATGTTGTGTGACATGTCACAAAGAAAGGCCTTTTCTCTGCTCCCACTGAGGCTCCATTTGGAAAGAGGAGTAGAATGTAAACTTTCCACTTTGGCTATTACTGTCATCTTCATCTGTTTGCTTTCTATGCAATATTTATTGAAAGCAAAACAAGACAAATCAGGCAACTTATGGCCTGTTTAGGATACATTTTTGTAGTTTTTGCTTCATTTCCTTTAACTGTCACTCTTTTATGTTTAATTCTGCTTTCAAATTGCACACTTTCCTTTTGATATTTGGTCATTTTTCTGCCTATGCACTGGTGATAACCGTGGCCAGAGGCATCATGTTTTTGAGTTGTTTGTCTCTTTGTATGTCTGTATGATTCTTGTGAAGGCGATATGTCAGGAACACTTTGAGGAAATTTCTTCAAATTTGGCACAAGTGTCCACTTGGACTTAAGCATAAACCTATTAGATTTCAGTAGTCAAAGGTCAAAGTCAGTGGCCTCACTTTTGTCTCATACCCATGAGTTTGACTGGTAAAAGGTAAAGGAAGTTGGGGTAGTACTTACTGTAACTAACAGATGGAAAAAGCACAGAGATGAGCTGAAATCCATCACTCCCAGTGCTTCTTTAACTTGATCTTTATCCACTTAGAATAGCAATTGGTAAGAGAGTGTTGTGGACGTTCAGTGGTGGAACTGCTGAGGGTGGATAAGTTTCAAAATGAAATTAGATTTACAAGAAGTGTTGCCCCTTCCTCTGCTTGGTAACGCTGGTTTAGGCGAGCGGTAATGACTTGTGTGGATTCGGATGTTGGTATAATTGAGAAACGGGGCCGTGACTGGAACAGATGTTTCATAGAGACGTCTCCTCAGACCTCTGTGGCCTGCTGTGTGTTTGGGTAAATCTACACTTATGGGGGCCGATTCTGACAGCCCATTAGTTTTGTGAGGACATATTTGGACTTATTTTGGAGCTGTGGGTTAAAGTGAGTTCCAGGGTTACAACAGTTACTAGTTCTAGGTATGGTTAAGGTAAGCCCCTAGGGCATTAATGTATTGTAGTTGAGGTAATCACAAGAGACAGATTTTAAAAAATCTGTGTAGAGCCCAAAATATAAAATATCATGAATTTTAAGGGTCACAATATGAAAATGCTGGAGCCTAACTTTCCTCATAAAGCAGCCAATAACCCTGGTAGCACCAGAGGGTAACAATGAGAGTAATCGTCACTGTGTGATTGCATAGTTGATCATACTGTGCACTGACAATGTAACACTGTAGCTGTTCACAGCCATTTTGGGCCTAATTGCTTCGAACAACAGAAATAGTTTGATATAAAGCATCTGTATCTATGTGTAAGGTCAGTGGAGTTTAACAAAGTCCAAATGAAATTCAAATCTGCAGCTTTTGTACTATTGTGTAAAGCGGCAGGAAAAGGTGTGAATTACCTGGTTTTCTACATTGATTGGTCATAATTAGTTGTGTGATTTGATCTTAATCTAAGTACAGACAAACACAGTAGGCTTACACTATTAAGAAGCAAATATATTATCAAACACCCCAATGAAACATTCACATAGCAGTTAGAAAAGGTATGTTAACCCTTTGATTTAATGTTTGGATGATGGTTTCATATTGTATGCAGATATGATCAGTTTACATGAAGATCCTTTAGTCACTGGTATCATGCAACTTCACGTAACATTTTTTCACCTGTGGTTCACTTCTATTTATTCTAATCAACATCATAACAAATATTGTCAAGTGCTAAACTGAGCATAATAATCTAATCCAGGATCAGCGTACAGTAAATGTTTCTGCAGTACATCAACCACACTGCAGACAAAAGTCAGAAAACATAAATCCTCTGTTTGTGAATGGCAAATTAGTCCCTAATAAACAAAATGAACATTTTTATGATCAATACCTACACAGAGTTCCAATTTAACAAAACAGGTGCAATAGTGGATTTCTATAGTGAAAGGTGTAAACACTGTAACAATTAAGTAACTGATTCCGTGTAGCTGTGCGTATCTGTGTGAGAGAAGGTGCAGAGCCCCACGCTGACATGACAAGCCTATCTCAGATCCTGTGTAGGCCTGCTCTCTAGCCCATGTCTTCCTCCTGTCTCACCTTCGGCAGTGTCACCTCTGACTTACTGCAATTTCCCAGCGCGTGTGTGAGCACGCACACAAAAATGACACACTTGCACAATACTGTGACACTGGCACGCCTTGTTTCTCCTTCTCATGTTACTCCGTCAGAGTAGATGAACACCACACATACACAGGAAGATGTATCAAGATCTAAGTGTGACAGTGGTCTCTAGAGACTGTGGTAGTCATTAGCCCACATCACACAAACCTGTTCACTGGATAACAACACTAACGTCCTAGTCACCTTATTCATTTTTGAGTTAAAGAAATGTAACATCTGGTATAACACTAAAGAAAAGGACTTTTAGTCATTTAACCCTAAATAATGCGCCCCCTTGGGACCATGAATGTGCTTAGCAAATGTACAATCTACCGGTTAGATTTTGGGATTTCTTGTTGGGACATTTGGTCAGATGGTGGAGCTACTGTAGGAAAAGGTCAGTGAGTGCCAAAAATGTTGGGGTTCTCTCACCTTTAATATTCACTCTCTAATGTAATGTCCGCCTACTCCACAATGAAATGCCTCACTATGTTAAATCCTGTACTATGTTGCCCCTGTTGGTTAGAGCCATCGGTGTGAGTTGACACCGCAAATGGCTGGAAACAAATTCCTTGTGTGTAACATACTTGGCCAAATAAAGGTGATTATCTTGATTATTTTTGCCAGCCAGTTGCTTAGAGCGTTATAGCTAAAAACAGCTGCCTACTGCTACTAGCAGCAGTGTTGATGGTGAGCAATGTTGGGGAGCAAGGCTGTTACTTAATTCTATAAAAACACACTGTAGACTGGTGTCTCTGGCAATCAGATTATTGTTATTTTCTTGTTTGTTACTGCATTCAATCAGTGTAATTCAGCAGCCTAGATGCTTCTTATAGCTTGCTACAGTGTTTTTGTGGCTAAACTACATAAGAGGAACCGCATGTAGCTTCAGGACTTATAATTTCAAAGTAACATCCCCAACATTTGCATGTGAGTCAACCAATACAGTCAGTTTGCAGGTTGTAAAACCAATACATTGAGCTAAAAGATCCTGAAATGCTCTGTCGAGTTAAGGACCATGCAGTGATAATTCACTGTGAGCCATCAATACAAGCAGCACCTTCACATATATATAATTTTATCTGTTGCTAATATAATATTGTAAATGGTAAATAGACTAGCATTTCTCTGCCTTTCTAGACAAAGTGCTTTACAATTGCTGCCACACATTCACCCATTCACACACACACTCACGCAGCAATCTTTTATTTTGATTGTACCACAGTAGTTGCATGGTGAAGGAGCAATGGGTTTATCTGTTCTTTGAAAACCATGAAAACCCTACCACATTCAACCTAGAAAAAATTTATATTAATATCTTTTGACCAAATATCTGGACAGAAGAACAAATGTAGTGTGTGTTTGCCTTGTCCTTGCTATCTTTAGACCTCTAAGCCTGCATTCAGACTGAAGGTGGGAAAAACGCCCTCTACATTCATTTCTGTGGGGGATTAGATTCACTGCAGCCAGCAAAGCCACCAGAGGGGGCTGCAGAAAAACAACACAGTCCTGTGCATGCATTTTCATTAGTACTGGATGTTAAACAGTGTTTTTTTTATCTATCAGTGGTGACACAATGGTGGTAGAATTGGTGCTAAAGTAGAGTAGGCTATGTTAGCAGCATGGCTAACCAAAACACAATGGATCCTGTGTAGGCCTGCTGAAAATGTGAATGAAGCCACCCACATTGACTTGTCACAACATAGCCATGTCGTACACAACTACAACGCCCCCCTGCAACCCTTCACCCCCAAACCAAGGCAGCCCTATGCATTAAAACACAGCCAAGAGTTCTGTTTTGCTAGACTCAGTGTCAACATGGGGGCTGCAGCCAATCCCAGCTGAAATTGGGTGAGAGGCAGGGTCCACCCTGGACAGGTCACCAGTCTATCACAGGGGTGACACTTAGAGACAGACAACATACCAACACTCGCTTCGATGAGCAATTTACAGTTTCCAATCAACCTAAGCTACATATCTTTGGACTGTGGGAGGAAGCCAGAGTACCCGGAGAGAACCCATGCAGGCACAGGGAGAACATGCAGACTCCGCATAAACTCTCAGGTTACCCGAGGCTCAAACCCAGAACCTTCTTGCTGTGAGGCTACAGCGTTTAACCCATTCTCACTGATTATTTACTGTAAATGCATATAATAATTGAACATGTTATGCTTACATGACGGGACTAATTAGTTTCATTCCTATCAATGTGTAGTGAATGTATATCGAGGACTCCTAAAGTCTTTTAAATAATTAGATGCATGAGCATTGTCACCGTCCTCTGTGAAGCAGTCAGTATGACTTCTTATTGATCCGGTGTACTGTATATGATACATGTTGGCCCCATTGTGAAGCCACAGTGCACTTCATACAGCTGGATGATTGACAGGCCGTTGTATTTCCTCAGAAGAGTGTGAACCAGTGAACCTGGTTAATAAAACATTAGAAACGCCTCAAAGGCCCAGCTGAAGCGAGGGGTGGAGGGAGAAGGGGTCACTGGTGTTCAACCACCATCATGGCCTCACAGTGAGCACAAGATCTCCCCATCCTCCAAAGCACATCACAGGGGGTCCATGTGGCCTCATTAAAATCAAGGAGATCACATGTAAGGACCAGAGGAAGCGGGCTAGTCCTAGCTCAAAGTGTCTGGACTCCCATGATATTACTCTTTGAGGAAGTGCCACTGGAGAACACAGGCATAAAGTCTCAAGCCATTAAAACAATGGCCAGTTACCTGAGCCTTTGCATTCTCCCTGCTCCAGGACTCCTTCGGCTAATCCTTCAAAGACAGTGCCGCTGTAGCTCCGGAGCTAAAAGTGACTCATACTGGAAGTGAGCTGTGTCAAGTTCACCTGATTTGATTTTTTAGATAACCTTGTTGGATGGAGAGAACGCGAGCTGTATTGTGTGTTGGTCCTCTTTGCTTGGATGTTTTCAATGTGCACTGATAGATCTCCACTGTTTTCCATATAAACAATAGTCTTTTTCATTCCATTCATTACCAAGGAGTAAAACAGATTTATGCAACTAAACTACACAACTGGGCTTTAGCAGAACCTTTTTTTATGAACAATTTTTTTCATGATACCTCAACAATTTACATGGTTGATTGTGTAAAGAGCTGGGGAAGAGTCATTGTGTTTGTTCAGCTGTCTCCCTCACTGTCGCATTCATTTCATCTTCTCCTCCCTTTATTTACTCTGGTCTTTGGATGCCTTCCTAGTCGTGTATTAAAGCTTTGCAGCTTGGTGGCAACAGTGACACTGACAGAGTTTTTTTGGGGGGGGGGGCTGTTGTGCATCATTACTGCCTTCAATGGCTCACATCAAGTTCTGACAAGACTACGTAAAGCAATGGGCTTAGCAAAATGAGGGGCTGGGCGGCTGGTGCACCTTGGGAAAAATAAACTGCTTATTTATGTTTTAGTCTTATACGTTTACAGTAAGCAGCAGCCCCCTGTCATAGGTCATACTTATAGCTGACTTTCCTGCTTAAAGAAAAGGGTCAGAAACTACTATACAAGACAGCATTGTTAGAGAACATTTACCATGTTGAGATGTCATTAAAAAGCTGCTGTCAGACTCAGGGGCACTCTCTGACCAGGTCTGCAATGAGAAGAGCACCCATAATGAGTGGGTGGCACACTGGGAGGAGGAGGAGGAGATTGTGCGCTGGTTTGTTTATGGATACAGTCTAAGAAAGCCCTTGTTTGGGGGGACAAGGGTTCATGGTGAGCAGAGGGTAATTATGCTCCATCCGGTGGCTTCGGGATGCTTCACAAAACCTGACACAGGAGGGCAGACGTGCCAGGCGAACAGGAGAAGAGAGAAAGGTGGGGGGAGCACAGGAACAAACGGTGGTGACAGTGATATTATGGTGCTTGCAAATGCACACACACACACACACACACACACACACACACACACACACACACACACAGCATAAACACACAACCTGCGTGTCGGCAGAGAGAGAGCAGCAGAGAGTTAATTAGGGCTTGGATGCACACTCAGGGCTCTCACACCTCACTCACCTCCAGCCTGCTTCCTTCCTGTCATTGTTCTCTGCAGTTCAGCCAGGGAGACACATACACAACAAGATGGCCCCCAACTAGCTGCTCCCTCTATGACAAGTTTACCTCAGTAGTGTTAGAAGGAGCGTCGGAGAGGGTGGCGTGTGTGTCCGCTGAGTGTACGTTCAGTTCCGCTCCTACGTTTAACCATTTTTACTTGAAGAACCAAAGCACAGGGACTCCAGCTGTTTATTTACTCATTATCCAATTATCACTCTCACGGCAAGACAGCATGGAACAGTGAAACTTTCCTGTGAGAACAGAAGTGCGGATCATGCTACATGTTGAGTACACATTTGCCCCAGTTGACAGCAAATAGATGTGACACATGAGGCAAGAGGTGTGTTGCATTATGTCAAGAGACAATGTGACATATTTTGGACTGTAAGCCAACACTGAGATGCACTACTCGGTGCACTGAATTTACCATATCTATTTAGGAATTGTACAGTGTGTACAGAGTGTGAGTGTAGGCAGCAGTCTGTCTATAGTTTCTGTCTGCAACAATGTCTACTGCAAAATACCTTCATAGACAAGTAATTTGCTTTGCCAGACACATTTAGGATGAAGCATAATTGCTGCATGTCTTCTTTAATACAACAGCTGTAATCTTTGTCTGCTGTTCATCACAACCCCACTCAGGTTCTTAGTGTAAAAAATGATTCTAAAATGTAAGATCATAAGAAGCTAACATGAGGCAGTAGTGTGAGTTAGCTGAATTAATTGGGTGTATGATAATCCAGGTTATACTAATCAGAGCAATGAAATTGTCATCATGCTTTTGTTTCCAGAGATGGATACTAAAGAGAAAAAGTGGAATACACTACCATGATTACAGTTTTTGAGGATATTTTCTATCTGCTTATGTTGTGACGTAACCTTCCATTTTGGGGTCCAAACTTCAATTCATTCTCCTCAATTCAAGATGCCATATTGTTGGGTTCCCTGTTGTTTCAGTAAATCCAAATCAAAAATCATGGGTCATTTTACTGCTTTCCTTGCAACGGGAAGGAGAAAAAGAAATGGCTACAGTTGATTAGATAAGTCACTGTAACATATACATTGACACATTTTACACTGATGAAAATCATGTTAAAAGCTGGGAATTATTAGAAACAAGTTATACATATAATTTTATATATATGTATATATATGAATAAATTTACTACAATGTGTAACAGAGGTAAAATGGCTACACTGACTACTATAGTTGAGTCAACGACATTTAGTCCTTTTTTGTTTTGGTTTGGTTTGTCTTGTTTTGTTTTTCACTCTCAGTGATGCCTCACTAGAAAAGAGATGCTGGGTGACAGGTTCCACCATTTGGGTCTGGGGGAGTTTGGACTCGGAAGCGGGATGTTACGTCACACTTAACAAGACGATGATATTTCCTATATGTAGATAAAAAAGCACATTCTGCACAGCAGCAGCTATTAATTAATACAAATAAGCTGCTTATATTTATTCTATATATACTGTATATATATATATTACCTAGCCTTATGCTGGTGAGAGCCGATGTACCAGAGCCTAATTCCTCGTGTGTCCAACACACCTGGCCAATAAAACAGATTCTGATTCTGATTGTGATTGTTATGACAGTGAACCTAGTCGATTGTTTCAGCCTATTCCCTATGTATTGTTACATACAATTACACACAGGTATTATAGGTTTCAGTGTTAAAACAGAATCTGCCTTGGTTTAGATTGTTTTCCTCTGCTAGTTTTGAAAGATGCAAGAGCTTCTGATATCAAACAGATGGTGAGTGGAGCTGCACTAACCCAGACCCCAAAGGAGTACCTGCTGAGTGTTCAGATGGCTGGCACGCATGTGATACTACACAGGCTTGTGTTCAAATATGGCAGGTTGAAGCATTTTCATGGATTTTTTAACATTTGGTTTCTTTTTGCATGGCCATTCATTTGCTTTCTTGCCCCTGACTGGTAATTAATCAACTTGAGCAGTTTTACATTGCTACAGTCTGTCATGTCACTGTATTTGTGGGGCTGGTGCCGTGACTTCAGTTTAACTATCCAGAAATGCAGTATCGTACAACTGAGTGTAACACCAAAGTTTATTTTCTGCAAATAAGAGAAGTGCTTATTATGTCAAGAGACTTGATGAGATGGGGAATATAGCTCTCAACCTGAGCACGGTGTAATTATTGACAGAATTCAGGTGTTGCCTCTAACACAACTGGCAATCCATCTGTTTTCTCTGAGAATTTCCCTAATTGGAAAATTCAATATTTAACTCTGTTTGCCCTAACACTAAGTGCAACAAACACAGCAGGTTAAGAATTTAACAAAAAAATATATTCCATATAAACTAAAAGAGATTATGTGATATATTGAGTATTTGTGCTGCTTGACTAGTTCCACAATAAATATAGGAAAAAGAGTGTGTTATAATGTGTGCTGGTGTTTGCATGGATGGAGGAACATACAGACTGGCTCTCTGAGCGTCATGTATAATGTATGTGTACTCTTTCAGCTATGCACAAAAGCCAGATGTTCTTTCTATCAGCAGGCCCCGGCACCGTTAACATGTTGGAACACGGCAATGAAATCCAAACAACAACAAACAAGTGTTTTCTGTTACCAACAGCAGCCATTTTGGAGCAAATAACAAAAGGACTTTTTGAGACTCTTGACAGCAGGAGGCCTAAAAGTTCTGTTTTTCCAGAGAAAGAGTGCCAGTGTTTTTCATACACTTACATTTTTTTCACTGCGTCTATCTTTCTTTCCATATCAGGTTAATGAGGGAGATTTTTTTGTTGTATTGCCTTCGTGTGTGGTTTCCAGGACTCTCTTGGAGTGCAGTTTTGGCAGAGTGACAGAGAGCTCTCCCAGGGCTAAACAAACACTAGTGGCATATGGGTAGGATGTACAGCGCAGTGCCATATCTGAGCCACACAGTGGAGGGGATGAGGGAATGTGAAACCTAACCTGTCTCTGTTTATTGGCCTGGTCAGTCACATTCTTGCAAAAGCTAGGAGCAGCAGCCTTGTTCGGCATTCATTAGGCGCAGGGGCCTGAGCTGTGCCCTGCAATGAAAGCCCAGTGTCAGACGTGAGCTCTGATGCCACAGTGAGGGGAGCGAGGAAAAGGAGGATGGGGGGTTGCTCTGCAAAGACCCACCCCTGGGTATCCATCACACATAGGCATCACTCGGGAGCAGAGTAGACCTGATAAATAAATCAACTTAGAGGCCCAGTGAGGTTTCAGGCCCCATTCCTCTTTATGAGTACAGCAGGGTGAGAGACTGAGAGAGGGAGGGGAAAAAACTTTGACTTCTTCACGCCTTAGTCCCAGTAGACATGAGGACCAAAGACACGAACCCTGTGATTCTTTCAAAAATTAAATATATTCACTTATCTGAAAGGCCCAGGCTCAAGATCCTGATCTTTTTCTTTAACATCCTAGATAAAAGTGTGAGGACTTTCCCATTGGCTTTCAATCGGCAGCTCTTTGAAAACTCACACTTAATGATTTGAAGGTCTTTTAGAACTTACTTTGGGACAACAATTTCTGAACTGCTCCTTTTATGTGGAGATGAGTAGAAAAGGCCTGTATGAAAACATCAGGGAGCTTCAAATTAGCCTGACTTTAGAAAGAACATTGGTTATTAGGACTTAATTGAACCGGCTGACTTTACTGCAGCAGTCTCTCTTCATTTTTAATCCACTCCCCAAAGTTTTATTTGTGCTGTTATTTATTTATCACAGACAAAAGTAAAAGATGTCTGAGATTTTGATGAGATTCTTGGCAGTGACTTTAGAGACGGGGACGTTACAGTTACAGTTTCTCACCCCTTCAAACTACTGGCTTCACAAGTTCAAATTAAACACTTGAGTGGTGGTTTTTTTTTTAAATTTGTCCCATCACAACACCTAAAGGAACCAAACTAAACAAAGACTGGGTTAGCAGGAAGAAACAGAAGCACAATTCAAAATCCCTGTGCACTCTGTCTCACTTAGAGATTTAATGGTTGTGTTTACCTTCTCCCCCTGAATGTTTTCTCTCAAGGCTCTCCTTTAACATACTGTATTTGACTCTAGGAAACATTTCATTCGATCTTATTTTCCTATCGCTTCTTCATTCCTTTTGTTCTCGGCTGCTGTTAAGTTTGCTGCAGTTTGGCAAGTGTTCCATAGCCTGAATGGGAGACGTGTCTTAAGGCACATTTCTCCCTGACAGAGGCTGCTGTATGAGGGGGGTGACAGCGCCAGCTGGAAATTCTTTCTTCCTTTGTGGTTCAGATAAGTAAGCATGCACAACACCCCTGTGATTAAAATCTCCTTCTGATATTTCTATCAAGATTTCTATTAGGAGACAGACAGGAGAAAGAGGCTGCCAAAACAGCACGCAGGCGAGACAAGTATATACACCCTGAGAGTGGGATACCATTCAAAAAGAAAACGCAGGGTATTTAAAATATTTAAGCCAAACTCTTCCCGGTGTTTCTTGTTTGTTGATTGCTAGCATCAGAATACATTTGCAAGCAGGGATTCCAAACCCGGAGCAGTACGTCTCGCCTTAAGACGTGGACCATCACTCGTGGAGAACAGGGGAAACTTGACATGAGGAAGGATCCGTGCCACGCTCTTGCTGACAGTGCTGCTTCTCTCCATGTCTGCAGCACTTCACAGGCGGAGAGCAACAGTCACCCGTAATTGTGTTTCCACCATACAATTATGTACGGTGAGGCCACAAACAGCAGCCAGCTTTAGTTCTGCTTCCTCATCGTTTCATATTTTCAGCCATGTCTGAAACAAAAGAGTCATTTACATTTCCATGTGCAAGTGTTCTCTGTCACACCTCTTCTCTCTCTCTCTCTCTCTTTCTCTCTCTCTCTCTCTCTCACCAACAAAAGCTTATTTAACCCCAGGTTAGATTACAACAGTGAGGTGACTACCTGGCCCTCTTCCAGCTCCCCATTATCAGAGGGGCCACCACCTAATCTGGAGGAGTAGCTCTTCATTAATGTATTATTAACAAGCCTGTTACAGTGTAATGTGGAAAAAAGGCTCTCCTTTGGGGACAGTCCTAATGGGGAGGGCAAGAGTGCGCCTAGCGAAGCAGATTACAGTGAAAGGACAATGAATTGGGCTGAGAGGGCGCTGATGAGGCCTGCCCCTCCTCATCCCTCCACCATGAATCACAGAGTCATTTTACCAATTAGCTTAATTGCATATTTGGAATGGGAAATACAACAGGGTTTAACTGAAAGACACTCTCTGACCCCTGCAGCGACAGTGTTGTACTGTAAACAACCTCATCTGCACATATGCATCAAAGAGGATGCACCAAGGAGGGTTACATCTTTGTTTCATTTAATACTGACGATATCAACATAGATGCATAAGTGAAACAGTGGAGAGTAGAGCTGCAACGACGCGTCGACGTAATCGACTACGTCGACCACGTAAATACGTCGACTTAAAAAAAATGCGTCACGACTTTTTAAAAAAATTGTCTACTGTCCACACTCCAGTTCACTAGTTGGCGGTAATGCACCTTTTACACTTGGTTGCCACTCGCCAATAAACCCCACGGCAGAAGAAGAGGAAATACGTCACGACGCTGCATGATACTGTGTTTACGCAGATAATGGCGGCTGCTAATGCCGCTCAAAGCGATAGGCAATATCACGAAGAAAATCAAAAGCGTGGGAATATTTCAGACAGAGGCCGAATCAAACGGTTATCTGTTCACTCTGCGACAATGAGATGGCATTCCAGGGTTTCCCACCTCAGCCATGTCTGGAGGAGCTGGAGGAAGTGTCTGGAGAGAGGGAAGTCTGGGCATCTTTGCTTAGACTGCTGCCCCAGCGACCCGGTCCCGGATAAGCGGAGGAAAATGGATGGATGGATGGATGGATGTTGGCCAGTATTTGTTGGACTTAAAATTTAACACATTTAGGTATTCGTTGCAGTGCTAGGCAGAATTGATATTGGACTCATTACCTTTTAGTTATTGGATTTAAAATAATTACAGTTCAGGTGTTCATTCTTTGATGTTGGATGTAAAATTGTCACCTTTCCTGTGTTAATTCTAGTATTATTTAGTAGTGGAGTACTTTTTGTAATTGTTTTTATATTGCATTTAAAATTGCACTTTATTTTCAAACAAACATTTTTTTTACAGGAATTTCAATAAAAAAAATTGTAAAAAATACTAATGGTTGAAGTTTTTACTTTTTTTTAAGTCAAAAATTATATGCTAATTAGAAACATCATTACATTAACAGATTAGTCGACTAATCGAAATTTTTACTGATAGATTAGTCGACAGAAAAATTAGTCAAATTATGCAGCTCTAGTGGAGAGTAAAAGTGATTATAGTCGCACTGTTTTATAGTACAGGGACATAATATTTCAGTTACTGCAATGAAATTTTATTGTGAACAAGATGCTTAAGGATACTACACTAATATCCATTTATCTTAATGCCCATTCCCATGAGTAAAACACAATTTATTATGTCCTTGCACTGTATTAATGACTATTGTTAAATATATAGATTAAATGATAACTCAGGTGAAAGTAAATATTGTTCCTATTGCCACTAAATACCATTAGAACTGAAACAAATTTATAGCCCAGCTGAATCATTTGATTGACCAAATAATCAGCTAAATAATAGACAATGAGATTAATCATTAGTTGCAGCCTTGCATTCCAGTAAATGTCCGAAGCCAACCACAAGCTGATCCTTTTATCAAATACATTATGTGTTGTATAGCCATAGCCAGACATATGCTATGCTTTGCAGCATAAACCTCTTGTACTGTCAAAAACAAGTAAAAACTATGAGCTACAGCGTTGCACTAGGTGTAAAATCTTGCTAATGCACTAAATTGTTCACCAACAAATACACTTTTTCTAAATCTAAACTATTTCCTGCAGTGTTTGCTAGTAACTACATTGCCCAGCCATTTTAGGAAAATATTTAGCCTTCATTTTATAAACAAAATTATATATTCATGACTTTGTAAAAAACTATTTACATCTTCAGGAGGCACCAGTGGGTTTGGAGCAGAGTTGGACTGTTTTTGTTTCTTGACATGCTGACAGTAAGAAGAATATATGACCAGCCTGATCTTTTAACTCTAATTGTCTAAATCATTATTCAGCTCTACATTGACAATAAACACTTTTTTTTGTCACTAGTTTGAGTGAAAAGCTAATTCTGGAAAGGCTAACATGCTAGCTAACATGCTAAAATGTTCCATCATGGTAACTTTATATTAATAAAATAAAAAAAATCCTAAGATGGGAATAGTTTTAATTAAAATGCCTAATGTGAATTATTAACCTTCAACAACCCAGTTAGAACTGGCCTAGGCTACTGCCTGTTTTTAGTGAAATGTTGACCAAAGGCCTGTTTGGGAAGATAATAAGATGAGAGACACTTACAGTACAAGACATCTTTTCTTACTTTGTACAGTCTAGCAATGAATAATGACCAATTTGTTAGAGCGGAATTAGTTTTCTTTAACAATCCTAATTCTGGGCCAAGTCTGCTTTATTCTTGTCATGTGACTTCGAGCAAAGCATCACTAACCGTGGCTCTAGATTCCTCCTGCCTATAAGCACATGTTCCTCCCTCCACTCTTCACACTCCCTCTCTCCTGTCTAATTGACTTCATGCCTGTTCATGAAAAGGATCTTGGTTTCCACCTGCTCTGCCTCTATTCACAGCGTAACACCAAATTCTCCTGTGCTCTCACTCTATTAACAGAGATCATACCCAAGTTCAGCTCCCCGCTATTATTGTAGGAGATGCTAAAATCTCATTTTCAACTCAATTTAACCTGGTCCACCTCAGGGGGGATGGAAAAGTCCTCTCTCTGACTTAATTATGAGCATATAGTACTGCAAGTCAAGATAATCTATTCATATTAACATTTTGATTATTGCTCAACATCCAGAAAACAACAATCACGGTGCTATTTATAGACATGATCTCCTGTATGTTGTTACCAATTTAATCTCTGAAAATTAACCAAAGAAAGATTTCTGGGGCTTAATGTAATGTGTGTTTTTCATCGCAGTAACTGCCAGTAGTGTTGTAAACAGAATTCCTTTTTTAAACCTGCTATTAAAGGTTCCTTCATACGATTCAATCTTTTCAGCTACTTTAGGTGCCCCAATTATAGTTAATAATTCACTGATCTTTAGGCAGTTAGTTCAAGTCATCTACATAGAAGTTTTTTTTAATAAAGCAGTCTCTTGTTTCAAATTTCACTTACTTCCATTGATAGATCCATGTGGCTTCATTGTGTCACAGCCAGCCTTCACCCTGACTCCCTCGAATGTAAACTCCCCAGTAAAGTGACTCTGGAGGCACAGTGTCTATGCCTATCAGACAAGACTGTCAGATAATGTCATTCAGTGCTGTTGCTGCTCAGTTCAGATGTGGGTAAAAGTGGGTTGGCTGCGGCACATTCCCAGTTCTCAGAAAGTATTTTGCTGTGCTTTGAATCAATCACCAATATGGATATTCATGTTCTTTAGCAAATGACAAGTTTAATTCAAATGCAGCATTGTGAGATACAGGATTTCTTCTAACAAGAGTAAGAGGTGACGTTTATGTGGCGTCCTTGAGGAGGTTGTCTGTGGCTGTTGCTTTGAGCTCCCCTCAAGCAGATACACAGATCCTTAGCAGAAACCGTCTGGCTTAGTGTTTAATGGGACACCAATACCTGGTTCAGTGTGATACCGAGATTCCTTCCTCCCAGCTATTCAGCACTGTTACCGGGCCATCTGTGACTAAGTGTGCTGCAGTTACTCCAGTTTTGGAGCTTTACTCCGGCACATCTATGATCTTAATGAACCCACTGGCTTTTTACTGTCAATCAATAATTGAACAGCCACTGAAGGAGCTTTTTCCACAGCTATTTTTAGGGGCTCAAGGGTAGCTGAGTTTACCCAGCAAGTTAAAATGCATGTTGGAAAGCTTTGTCGGACTGAATACAGCTGCAGCTGCTGCTGAAGTAGATGCAGACGCAGGTGTACCCCTGTTTTATTCTGAAGCCTGACGGGGTTGGTTTTCCTCTTTTTTTGGCATCTGTATTGAGCTTAATCCACTAAATCTGTTTTGAGCAGCACATTACATACAAAACAACAGTGAATACATGGTCTCAGCCGTTTCTTTCTGATCCTCATTTTCACCTCATTCGCACCTATAGGGATGCATCTGACTACTATTAACAACAGGTCATAGCCCAGCACTGCACTCTTACTAGAGGTAACACCTTCAGGCAACTGTCAAGTCAGGCACGACGCCTGTTAACATCTCATTGTGATTGAAGCTAGCAGTGAAATCAGCGAGGCGTTATGTCTATGTAAAGTTTTTTTTTATGTAATTGAACAAAGACAAGTATTCCAACAATAATTACCCCATTATCAGATTCACTCTTACATAGGGGTTGCCGCTAGTATCAGGTTATGTAGTTCTGAATGCACGAGTACAGTGGCCTTGAAAACTCTTCACTCTGTGTCTAAAGAAAAAATGTGAATGGACAAACCACAAGCAAATGAAAACATTTTCCTGGTATCTGAGGTGCTCTTGGAGTACCTTATACACGCCACATACACTTCCAATAAACAGGTGTGTAGAAATTGTCTGCAATATTATCTTAATCAAAACATTACTGCAAAAGTCAAATAAATTTACTGTAAATTTGTTTGTTTGATTATGTTTCATGTAATTGCGTGTGTTTCCTTAAGCTGCAGTGTGTTGACCTGGGCCACCTTACACAACAGTTAACCAAGCCACAGTACTTCATAAGTTATGATGTACCTGCAACTCGGACTTGACTGATCTGTTTTGAAATACTTTAGAAAGTTACTGTGAGTTATTGCGATGTCATTCTGCAGCAGCCGATCCTGCGTGTGTGAAACTTCCACTATCAGCTGGCAGTAGCAGAGTTCTTAAGTTGCTTTTAGTCAGGAGGTTAAGCAGCTGAGAGCAGACTTTTTCCTCCTCTAGTATTCCCCACAGGCGGCAGGGGAAATCTAGGGGAAGTATGTCCCTTGGTTCTCTTAGCCCTCTTTATCCTGAGACTTCCAAAGAATAGACCTTAAACCACTTTAGCTCTGCTTTATGGTATCATCATCGAGTCACTTGTGACATGTAGATGCACAGGGTGCTAGAGCTCTACAGATTCATCCATTATTCATGAATTGTGTCATAAGGATATAAATGCTGCTATCTCATTGTGGGGTACTTGGCCTTTCGAACCCTGCTCACAAACTACACCATCCGTTCACAGACGGTGATGCTGAGCTGTTCATTCCATGACTGCTTGTGTGGAGAGTATTGCGTCCGCCAGGGGAGCTGGTCTAGACCGGACCTGAGGCATTTGTTATGTGCATTTCCATTTTTGTATTATTTTATGAAGATTTGAAGAGTGTAAGCAAACAACCTTCCAATCCGCCTGAGGCCAGCGCTAAGAAGTGGAAAAAGTCATGTCCTGCGTACTCCTGGGAGCCACAAATCCTTCTCCACACAAACTTCCCCTTAATTAGTTGGACTGTGCGTAATGGGAAAACATTAGTGTTGTTATGAGGGGAAAGGGAGGTTTGACTGACAAGGTCCTGCTCTTGACTTTTGTTAAATTAAAAGAGGATAGCTATCGAAGGTTTGATGTATTGAAATGGCCATTTGCATATTTGCGGCTATATTAAAAGGGATTAGCTTCAGCCAGTGAAGCACAACAAACATGAGGAGAAGGACAGCGTGGTTTAATATCACAAATGACTCCCAGGGAGTTAGCCCCTAGCTCCAAGCCTGATCTCAGCTTCTTAATTAGGACAGCTTCTCAACTCTCACACATCTTCCCTGCTTTGCCATGTACGGTGGGAGTTTAGTCCCAGATTCAATATTTACCCTGCACTCCTCTACTTGTACCAGGAGTTTTTACCAGGGATAGAACGATGAGTTGGGGGTGATATTAACCATGAAATCTGCTCCTCGCATGCAGGTGCAAACCAATTAGCAGGCTGGCATTTAAAGGACTTTAATTAATATTTCATCACAGATGAAATCAGATATCAGTTATGTTTAAATGTCTTTCACAGGAGTTTTCAAATATTGGGATCCTGGGTGTTGTATTATTGGCAGCTGTGCATCAGCAGGTTTAGCTGTTGACACTTCACACATGTGCTGTGTGCATACTGTGATACGGTAACAAAATTGTTACATGTTGTATTTTCAAGACCCGGGAGCTTCAGAAATGACTCTCCAGATAGGATGATGCAACACAGAGTATATGAATATAAATGTACAATATATTTCAGGCCATGTGTTTTATAGCACTGTTCTGCCCAGCACATCCCTCAGGCTATGTGTTGACACTATACGTTCCAGACACATCCTGCCAAAAGCTAATTTCTTTCAAGTCATGTTTTTGGTATTTTGCTTAAAACATAGTCTTTTATCAAAATTTTAACTGAGCTGTTTTATAAATAATAATTTTAAAAATGTGTGACAGCATTTTGTGATGGTATGGCTGTGTTTTATATCACATGCTATATCACTTTAAGGATTTCACATGGCAGCTGCTGTCAAGCAGGCCATCCACAAACAACGCTTACTGAATGATCCGAATGACTCTTGATTGCCGTTTACATTTTACAGATTGGCATGATTGTAAATGTGTGGGAGTAGCAGATAGTTGATTAAATGCTGGAAAAACTGCTTTTAAGTTTATGAATCACTTTAGCAGAGGGGGAAATTAACTAAGTACATTTACTTGAGTACAATTTTGAGGTACTTGTATTTTACAACCTATTTTATACTACTTTAATGTATACTTCTACTCCACTATAGTTTACAAACACATATTCACTATTCCACATTTATCTCACATCTGTCTTACTATTGATGTCTACATTAATATTTTACATAGAAATATAGGATCATGCATTGTTATAGATTAAATGACTGCGTATTACTAGTACATCACTAAAAGCAATTAAACAATATAATATAGTGTATATAAAAACATAGCGCTGTGGAAGGGGGCATTCTGCATAATGATACCTTCAGTACATTTTGCTTCCCATCTTTCACCTAAGTACAAATCTGAATTCAGGACTTTTACTTTTTTCATTGTGGTAATTGTACTTTTATCTGAGTAAACAACGTGAACACTTGTTGTTAGACACCAAAAATACTGTTGTAGTGATGAAGCATTTGTCAAACAAGAACATCACTTCTTACATATTACAGGTCTTATATACATATAATAAGCAAAGAAATGTGAAATAGGCTCCATCTACAATCCCACCTACCGTAAATCACACAACAAACAAAGGCTTTCCTCTTTGGGGAGACTGTTAAACCTGCTTGCTCGTATGGCTAATGTGCAGACAGAGAGATCTTTGACATCTTCTACATAAAGCTCCACACTGTAATTGTTTTTCCTCACAATGTGTTCCTAGTTTAGGTTTGTACCAAACATCAGCAGACCATCTTTTCTTACCCATAAGGAGCAATTTGCATTGAGCGTCATGCCCTGTTTTGTGAAATAAATAAATCACAGCATTGTAGTCTATGCCTGTACTTGTAATTTACTGGTAGCAATACATAATGCTAACAGGTAAATCTCTTAGTATATAAAAACTCAACCCTTTATGGACAGTATTTTATACTTTCAACATTAATGTCAGCGTCACTCTCTGTTGAGGTTCAGTTTTATGAAATCACACAGGGGCCACTGACCTGCACAGATGCAACTTGAACTACTTTTTTTGGCCGCTGTGGTGGCTGGGGGGCGGATTGGGATGGCGGGGTTCAAGGTCAACTGTCACAGAAGCCACAGAGGATTCTCCTGGGTGAGGATCCTTGAGACTTTTCCCTTAAACCAAGACACCATGGCCAGGTTTCATAGGTCTGCCCTGCAGCTGCCCCGGGGCTTGAATACATCTGTGTGTTTACAGGATGGTGTGGTACCACTGGCCACAAAATCCCTGACCGTTTCCTCAGTCAGTGCTACACTTGGTGTTAATGTTTAAGTGGAGTTACTTGGTTTCCACCGTATTGTACATTGTGTGCTTAAACTACTACTGTTGGTGATGGACTTGCTTGCAAATATGAGTTTTGTTGCCACTAAAACTTTCTTAAAGGGTTTCACATCAGTCCTGTTTCATCCCCATCTAATGCACTCCAGCCTCTCTTAGACTTACTACAGTAGCAGTAAGACACGCATCCAGAGATAAATGAGATTTTGCTCATTTGTATGTCATTCATTGTCGGTAAAGCATATAATAAGCACTGATTGGGAATCCACTCAGCCAGAACTAATCTATGTTTGCTCTATCCACAGTGGAAAAAAATAATCATATTAGCAAAAATAAATGTTGGTGGGTTGTTAGAGAGTCTGATTATGTGTCTCAGGCAAATTGGCGGTAATGAGTCAAGAGACCGCACTCGTTCACATACATTAAAACAGCGATCATTAGGAAATTAGGGCCCAGATTAATCCTGTTAATGACACACTGGTGCTCTTGGGAAAAAAGACGGCCCCAGATGTCGGGATGCAGCACCGTGATGAAGCATCAACTGCGTGCGATGGCTCTGCTCTCGTCTCCTCTCTCGCTTTCTCTCCCTCTTTCTCCCTGACGGTAATGTGGGGCCGCTCCAGCACAGCGCCGCCACTTGAAATGCAAACGAGGGGGGCCGCAGCCGACTGCTAATGAGAGAAGATCCGAGTGATAAGGAGCGAGTGAGAGAAGGAGGAAGAAGGGGGTAGAAGGGAAAGTGAATAAATTAAAAAAGGAGCGATCTGAACTAAGGATAAGACGCAGCAGCAGGAACTCTGATGTCCCCAATTAGGAGGGATGTCACCCCCTGTCTGGGCCGTAGTAATAAAGCCCTCACTCTGTATTCGGAATCACATGGCTCCAACACTGTTAACATTCTAATATCTTGGGCGTGCATGGTAACATTAATTACTTGGCCACTTGGATGGCTCCTGAATCTCTTTAATGTTTGCTTCCAAATGGAAATCTGAGCTCAGGCTTAGGAGCGTTACAGTAGAAAATAATAAGTAGTATTTACCCAGCCAGCAAGCAGTCATGCCTTCTCCGCAACTGGTTCAATTTCTCCTATTGACTGTTTGGATATACTGTTCTCCTATATAAAGACAATTATTCTGTGAATTTTAATAAGAATGTGACGCGTAGAAATGGTGTCTTTTTCTTCAGTGTTTGGTCCTCTTGCAAGTAATGCCTGCTGTTTGAGAGAGGCCATGCCACATTTAGATTTAATTACAGGTGTTTGAAATCTATGCAAATCTCCCCAATCTATTCCTATCAGGCGAGACCAATAATTGAAGGGAATCTTCCCAAACAATTCCCGCTACCATTAAAATTCATGGTCACCTTGAAAGGCATGTCTGCGGCTGAGAATCCCATCGCTCGGCACTTCTCGCTCTCTCTGAGAAACAAACTGTTTTGTTCTTCACTCGCTATCATACCAGATAAGGAATTGTGTAGGAATGAACACTGTTCAGACTGTGACCCCAAATGGTCAACTTTCATCTGGCGGAAACCATGTCTACTGTATTGTCTTCAGAGTGTAGTGAACCCAAAAGAGAAAGGGTAAAGCCATTGTGGTGTGTGTGCATATAGCAGAAATGTGTTCTTCGGGGTGGCAATATAAGAGGAGCCCTGGATAAAGGAGAAAAAGATTACAATTTCCCCCCCATGTTGTGGTGGCAGAGCTGCCAGCAAGAGGCTGAGAAGAGCAGAGAATGTAATGGTTGTATTACTGCACCCGGCGATGCATTATTAATGCAAACGTGATCAAGGCAGGTGGACAAGCCCAGGAGAGATAGCGCTGCTTAATGAACAGCCCCCTCTCTCTCAGCAGAACAAGGCCTGGCAGCTGTTAGTGTTGCACTGTGAGGTGTGAGCTGCTGTACCTTTGTGGATAAGGTAGCCCCTATTTAATTAACAAATAATCTACAGCCACTTCTAATTGACTCTGTTTCTAGACCAGTGCATGTGTCAGTGCCATGGGTTGCCCACCTGCATTTTAAATGAAAACCTAAACGGATGTTTTGTGCCGCTCACCATTTGTTTTTGAAACAATTCAAGCGGATCAAATTGAGAATGATGGGAGGAGTGAATTGTCTTTATGTATACGTGTTGAAGAGCCTCTCAAAATAAAAGCATTTCACATTTACCTGATATCCTGATATCCTGAAGTGAAAGGGATTTATTGGGTGCACTGGACGGGCCTCAGCAACAACAAATGTGTAAAATGAGTGTATATTAAAATGCAAAGCCCTGACAGGGATGTGATGTAAAATATCCAGGCATCTAGAGCAACTGGATTAATTTGAAATTAATTTTAAAAATAAACATAATAAATAATACAAATTCACATTTATCTACAGTGACAGAACGTTATTGGAAACCGTTTCCAGCTCCATTATGTGAGCATTCCCAGTGACTGCCAGCTTTCTGAGCAGTAGACCCCACAACACCACTGAATTTTGTGAAAACAATGGACAAGCTACTAATCCCGCTAAGGTGCTGCATGCTGCCCTTCATTTTGAAAGAACTCCACGTATGCAGCCCACTGCTAAACATATGATTATTCAGGAGCCTTTAAGTGTGCACACAGCAAAACATGGCTCAGATGAATGCTTCTGATGTGCACTGCGAGAAGAGCTTTTATAAAGGATAACACCAATTTGACTTAAAATTTTCATTTAATTTTTGGAGCGTGCACATTGGCCTGTCTAGGCACTGGCTTCAGCAGTGCAGGTTTATAAGTCACATACTGCCCCCTGGTGTGAGTGTGAAGTATTTCAGGTCTAAATCAGTGCAGGCCTGGCAGCCTGCTCCTGGGGGAGAGTCTGCTGTGCTTATTTTATTTTTTTTGGCTTCATAGCAAGAATGTAATGCATAGGTGTAGGGGGAAAAATGCATGACTATCCTCAAAAAATGTTTTGTTTAGTTTTTTGTAATGTGCTTCTGCATGTGTATCTTTGAACTATGGCACAATAGGAGGGCATTTTTATATTTAAACCAGTCAGGTGAGTGATAGTTTGTTTGACTGGAGATACATTTATTTTCCAAAATTAGCAGTGCAGTTAAACTGAGCGTAAGAGGGACTGTGTGTTCATACACCTTAGGCCAGGCCATGGTAAGGATCTTATGGCCATAGTACGGTTGGGTTAGAGCACGGTAAAAATCTGTGAAATAAATGGAACTCAGCATGGCTTCCAATGTGGCGCTCTGTTTACCATCACGTACACAGTGGTACACATTTGTTTGTGCACAGCTGTGTGTGTGATGTATTTTATTACACTCAGATCCAAAAGCTGAATCCAACACCCCTATCCTGGGACCCCATTCTGTTTTGCAGAGAACCTTGTCTACATCAGGCTCCCTATGTTTATGAGGAACCAGCTGCAATAATGCAGAAAGTGGATGCATAAGTAGCCAGTCACATTTGTGCATGTGTGATGCATTAACATAGACAAATTTTAAGATATAAACATATATATACTATATACTCATTGATTTAGCTATGTTCAGCTCTTCAGTAAGGTAGGGCTGGGGTTAATGGAATACTTATGGATGTAGTGTGTCTGAGGCTAGGGGAAAGATTGGGATGGAGGTGGGATTTGGGCTTGCCGTGTTGCTCGCCGCCTCTGTGAAGCCCCCGCTAACTGACAGAGCACATCCCTTCATCAGGCTGGATTAAGTGCATGTCAGGCTAGATGGAGCAGATAGCCGGGTTTATACATCACACAGGATGGACACTGATACAGTCTGCCCTATAACAAATGATTTGGTCATGAAACAGTTATTTATGACTCCACATATGGACAGACACACAGCGAAATTATTCTAGGATTATGAAGATGATACTCAAAAGCCATCAGTGTTATGAATTTGAATGAGATGATTATTTTATAAAGGAGGGATAGAAGAGCAATATGTTATAGCTGTTAGGTCTGACTTGCAGGATTTGGAATCTGGAGTGATTTGAATTGTTATAATTAGTTAGTATGTAGAAATGCAATAGAATGGGCTCACTTCTAAAATAGCCAAAAGAAATCATGTGATTCCTTCACATTTCTCAATTTATAATGAGCAGTGAAAACTCAAACTGGTAGTATTTTGAACTTGTATTGGTGTGATCAAGTGAAGTCATGCCAAACCAGCGTAAAGCTAACCAAGGTCCTTTGTAATACCAGTGAGAGCCAAGGGTACAATTGTATCTCAGAATGACTTGTCATTATGTTTCAACCGGGCAAAAATAAAAATTTGGATACCATGAAGCCAAGAACTTCTTGTGGCTTTGTGGTGGGTAGCACTGTAGCTATGTAGCTTAGCTTGAGGCTTAAGCTTACCAGAGCTTTTATACATAGTTTATTCCTACCTGTTCTCTCTCCATATCTTGAACCTGTATCTGCTTCAATTCCCCAGTCTGCGCAATTTGTTTGAATCCACAAGGTTGTGAATAAAACAAACCTGCTCTCCTGCTCAGCTTAGTGTATAATGCAGGACCTCGCCATTGGTCATGAATTGTCCACATAGAGCTATATCCCACACCCTTACCTGCTGGAAATAGCCACACTGCAGATACACTATTACCAAGCAATGAGGTGGGAGGAATTGTGTGACGGTGGAAAGAATTCAGCTGGGCAGCACAGGGAAAACCTACAGTGAAGATGAGCAGAAAATGGGACATTATGTTCAGGGG
>NW_018127983.1:934877-955878 GCF_001952655.1 Monopterus albus
CCCCCCCCCCCAAAAAAAAGAAAGAAAATGCAGACACTGGGCAAGGCATGCTAACAAAGCCACAGCCATCAGCCCGGTCTCAAGGAAGCACTAAGCCTGAATATTTCATGGCTCCTCCAAGCACAAAAACACTACAAAACTGACCCGGCTCATTTGGAGCCATGTGCTTGCTGAAGGTCAGGACCCAAAAACAGTGAAGCAGAGGCAAAATTCTTGTATGAGAAAAGCACCAAACATCAAACATATATCTAATACTTAGTAATATCTTTATTGTCTTGCATGTTGATGTAGATTTAAAGCTTATAGAACATCTAGTACAGGTATTACTTTGGAATACTCCAGATTCCCTTTCTCTCCAGAGTAGATGCAGTCTGTTCATTAGATTGATGCATTTTTTTTCTAGTTGTAAATGCATAAAGTCACCCTTTTTTTTATAAAAAGCATCACAAGATGGGTGTAAAATTCACATTCACTCACTTCTCCTAACAACACAAAAGAGAAAACAATGCGGTGGTTTATACCCTGCAGACCCTAAAGGGAGGCATTTAGCTCCTTGTGACTTTGTGTGCAAAGCAACCCAAACTCCCCACACTAGTGCATGGCAGAGAACAACAGCAAGAACTCAAGGGCTGTCTCTGACAAACGGGAGCAGGATAGCGGCGTCTGAAACCCCCATGTACCTTTTCTCCTATTCCCTCCCTAATCAATATCAAAAGCAACAAAAACACAGGCACAAGGGAGACACACAAAAACACACGCAAAGGCAAACAAATGCCTGTTCAGTAGGGGGGGAGAATTAGAGCACGGCACCATCTCCTCATCTTACCTGCCATTACCTGCTTTAGCTCTTAATGAGTGCTCCTCTACACTTGGTCACATCACATTTGTTTTATACAAGTCCCTTTACACGGCTGAGAGATATTGAGCTTCCTTTGATCATGGAATCCATCTGAATTTCAAATCAAATATGAACCTCCCCCCCCCATATCTCGAGCTAGGTCGTCTCCAGATTGCCAGTCACTATTTAGTTTGTTTATACACCAGCCATTGGAAAAAATAGGAGCAAATAAAGAGAAAGAAGAAATCAGATAAAGAAAAAGTGAAGCTGCGGGAGCCTTGGAAAAGGAACATGTGGGCTGGATACATTTTGCTCATTAATGTTTATGAACATAACAGAGAAATGAGAAAAGAATAAAAGAGAAACTGTCACAAGATGCTGTGTACGTTGTATGAAATATATATTGTATTTTTTTGAAGGCAGACGTCTTCTAATGATAACCCTTGGCATGCTGTGGCACCTGGGACCACCCCTAGCATGAGGGAGGCTGATGAAAATTAGCCCATTCACATTTCAAACAGAATTTGGCCTGGCCCCCGATCACAGTGCTGGGGCCCCCACACAGTCCTGCAGAGAGAACACGCACCACCAGAAAAGACCTCCACCTGGCCAGAGCCTCTCCCCTGGTGATCATTGCGGGAACACATGGTGACATGACTGTCGGACGCAAGGGGTCTGGATGTACTCCAGCTGTTATTCCCTGTTAAAAGATTTAAACCATCGGGGTATGATAGGTCCCTTTGATGTTTGCTAAGCATAGAGCGAGGGAACAAGGAGACAGAGAAGGAGAAAGGGGGGAGAGGTGGGGTGAGGTATAGCAGTGATGCAGGGCAGAGGCTTGTTACTAGAAGGCAATCATCTTTGTGCAGCCACACCAGAGTAGGGAGGAGATGTGTTGAACCTCTGTTTCAATGCAGCCACACCAACAAAGGGAAGATAAAAGACGGAGGTTGAAGCTGAGGCCAAGATCCACTGTGAAGCCAAGATTACTGCCAGCACAAAGTTTGGGCACTTTTACCTTTCCAGTAACTTTTACATTCCTAATTGCCCCAATTTGTTTCTTATTTATAGAGGCAGGATAGCAAAGTGGGAGTAGCAGTGAAAGGTGTTTCTTTTTTTTGTTTTAGCAAGAGAAGATCCATATCAGTCTCAAGGCTATAGGTTAAAGAAAAACATGGCTTATTAGAATTTTATTTTCATAGCTAAATTGTGAAAAACTGTTCCAGCAGGGTAAGAAACAAGAGCAGCCAGACAGCCACACAGGTTATAAACAAACCCCCAGGTTAGTCACATTTTTATTTAAATTCAACAGAAAAATTACAACCTAGACTCTCCACTGTACCCTATAAACGCCTTTAGCTGTGTTCCAGTGTCATTCTACAAGCTAGTTCTAAGCAATACGCAGGCTCTGACATATGCTCACACTGGAATAGTGACAAAATTAATTTAGAATAGCAGCGGTTTCATTGATGTATAGTGCACATGTATTGTATTGCAACATTTCCTGTTAGCATAAAAGAGTAAAGCATGCTTATTTCCTTGTAGCAATTGCAAAAATAGTTGTCTATAATGATTAAAATATATTACACACAGTCGGTATGAACTGTAGTTACTATCGCATAGTTCATCTTAGACCTGTGTCTAATCTGGGCAAAGGATTAGTTACACTCTGACTGCTTGTGTTTCTAGCAACTCTGGATCTATTTTTAGCAATGCTTCTGCATTCTGAAGTCTCTGCAATTACTTTGGTAAATACAGTGTTACAATAGACCATCAAACAGATAGCAGGAGTTATTCTAAATAAATAAAACCCAACTTGAAATGGACTGTAGTTTTCCTGTAGGTCCGAGTCGGAGCCTGCATGTGTTTAGGTAGCGTACAATGAAGTTTGGAAGCAGGGGTAACACTAGACCAGCTTTGCAAAGTAAAACGAAAGACACCACAAACACCTCTAAGGCCGAATCATTTACACTAGATTTCTTGTAGTTTAATATGAACATGCACAGAGTTAAAAAAAAAGAGTCAGTTTGTGGCTTTAGGGTTAGGCGGGTTACATGTCTGAATCCCTCCATCTATTATCTATTCCTGATTAGGGCTGCAGGAGCCAATCCCAGCTGACATTGGGCAAGAGGCGGGGTCCACCCTGGACAGGTCACTAGTCTATTACAGGGCTGACATATAGACAGACAACTACACACACTCACACTCACTCCTACGGGCAATCACCCTAAGCTGCAAGTCTTTGGACTGTGGGAGGAAGCCGGAGTACCCACGCAGGCACAGGGAGGACATGCAAACTCCACACAGAAAGGCCCCGGGTCAGTCGGGGCTCGAACCCAGAACCTTCTTACATGTCAGAATGATTTTTTTTGGGGCCAGGGCAGCTGTTGAGCTAGGTTAAACACATCCATGAGACTGGCATGGACATGAGAGTATCAGTCATTTCACACTCAGTCTCAAACTGTTCCTCTGAATCAGTTACAGAGTCAAAAACAAACTTGGTTTGGTTATACAACCCACGTTTTGTATCAGTGAGCCTGACAGGATGTGAGGGAACAGTTAGGCTTTTGCTGATCACAGTCAAGTCAAGATTTTTGTGAGTTTACTGTCTGTCATTGTAATTGTACAGTATGTATTTATTTATGTAACTGGCTAGTTGCAAATACATATCCAAGCTGCATACCCACATCTACTGTATGATCTGGTTTGGTTCTGCAAAGAACATAGTCAAGAATTTCGATGCAACCGTACTGATTATTCCTAAAATGAAACATATAATATCAAATTAACTTTAAATAAAAACTTTGTGATATCTAGAGTGATTAATTTAATGCCTGTTTCCAGTAATTTCACAAGTAGATTTTTTCTAGAAAACCTCTATAGGCTGGGAGGAAATGTGTGATTTACTGTAAAGGGAGTTAATGGATGATCATTTTCACTGGAGCTTCATCAGCTGATGTGCTAATGTGACAAGCATTAATCAAAGATGAAATGTTTATCCTTTGATCTATACCATACACATTCAGAGAGAGTTCAAAAATTTATGGTACCAGAACTTTTACCCTCTAATGAACAAGCACTGCATAATTAACTGAGCCTTACACTTGTCCTGTGTGTTTATGTGTGTGTACGCTGAATCCCCCGTGTGGTACAGCATTTGGGAGACAGATGGAAGACAGCCTCAGCAAAGGGAATACTAAAGTTCTGAAAGCATTTTAGAAACAATTAAAATCTTTGATGGTTTAATCTGTTCACATCAAACGCAACAATCCCTCTGTTTGATTTTCTTTTGATGACACAGTATAAAACCGATTGAGCCAACTGATAGCAAACTCTGATGTGAACCACAGACGGAGAAGTGCTATAGAATCTGAATGGAAAATGGATGCATATGCAAACAGATTCATCATTTCATGCAGAATGTATGCTGGAAATGTTTTCCTCAACATTTAATAGGTTTTGATACTAAACTTAAAAGGCAACAACATGCAGATTAGTGATTGGGGAGCAAGTATTTTATTTACACTAATGTTTGATTAAATGTTTGCCTCTTGGGGAATTCCCCGAGAATTTTTAATTTGCACAACATCAGAATACAAAAGTCTTATCAAACTGCCTAAGAAGTATTATTTTTGACCTGTTTCATTGCTGTCTTTGTGCATGTTCATTAGACAATTAATCACTACTTCATAGGCGAGCAGATTAGTTGAGTCAGGGAGGCTTGTTGGCATTCTCACAGTGTTCCACCGGGTCGTCCTTCTCACCTTCCTACTGAAATCTGGCTTTCTTCCTTAGATTCTTCCCTTACAGTCTGCCATTTTCTAGGAAAGGAATTAATTTAGTTATCTTTAAATTAGCAAAAATTCAGAGGAAGATCTGCACTGCTTCCAAACCGTGCATTAAAGTGTTGATAGTCTAACAATGCTTGCAATTGTCCTTTTGTTATTTTCTTGTAGTAAAAATGGTCAAACCAGCAAAAAGCATTTTCACAACTACCGATTTGAGAATTTACTTTTCATAAAACATATCTTTTTTTTTGTAATTTGCACATTCTTAAGTGGAAGTCAAATCACATTCCTGTCTGCTTGCATCTGATGACCCTGGACTACCGAGATTTGCACTTGCGCATTGCATGCGGTATGTTTACATTTGTCTAAAAGCGGTGTAAATTGAATTCTGCTGTATGTTCCCGACAGTGACTACAAGTGTAAAGTGGCGTGTACAGAGTTGTATATACCACTCCTCTGGGGCCCAACCCTCCCTCATTGTTCCATCAAGGCCCAGGATGATGGCTCTGAGAGCGGGAGGAAAATAATCAATAACTCACATGGCATCCTGCATCCAGGAAGATTCTACTGTAAATTAACTTGACAGTGGGGATGAAAAAGGAGAGAAAGCTCCTCTAGATATCTGTTTGTCTGCTCTCTTCTTCAGATGTGGCTGGGAAAGAAGCACCAAACAGGGAACAATTGAATGCAAAGTGCTCGTTTTCTCGCCGACTTTTCTGCAAGCGCAGCCTACCCCCCGACCCCTTGAGGCGAGACCAGCAGAAACAGGCATCAGATCAGAAGGTGACATATCAAAAACCGTGCCACAAAAAAAGGCAGTAATGGTTGCCAAAGATGTGGCAGCAGTTCTAGTTTTCTACTGGGCTCTTTCTATTGCTCCCCTGTCTATTGGGATTGTATGGTATCAGAGGGAAACACACTCTCAGGCCTGCCATGTGGAAGCAGAATTTGATCTTGATGACTTTGTGACAGTTTGGGATGAGGGATAGCGGTTAGTGCTGAACAAGAGACGTGGAGTTGATCAATGGGACTTTTCAGACAGGCCTGTGTGCAGCGAAGTTATGGCATGGTACCTCTGTGCTGCTGAAAAGCTCCCCTTGCACTTGTTCTCTTGTTAATAAAACCTTTCCTTCAGTCTGGAACATGACCTGCTGCACACTCACAATGTTTTGTTCAGCAGATGATTCATCAGGACGAAGCAAATGTTGCTCATTCGGTGGATGTGATTGTTTTTTAAATCACATAAACATTTTAATCACATCATTACATGAAGATCCTGTTAAAAACTTTTAGCGAAATTGTGGTTAGTCACTTTCACCAGCCTCCAGAAGTCTGCTGAAGCTAATTCTGTGAGCCTGCCAAACCACAAAATTAAACTCTGTAGTGGTTCGTATACTCTCTTCAGGCTGGTTTCTGTACTATTTACACTCTAGCTAACTAAAGATGATTACCTCAAGGAAGAAGCACAGTCATTTAGATATGTTTACATGAGCATCAGCTGTCATTATGCATTTCATAAAGACCAGCAGAGTTAGAAGATTTTCCCTAGATACAGCTTCTATCTTATCACGTCATGCTGTTTTCAGATGGACTGTTAGCACCTATAAATATAAATCATATCATCATATCATATGTGTTTATGAGCCTCAAAACTCTGAATAGAGACAATCAGGATTTGGGGATAGGAAGCAGCTCATCCTTGATGTTTGTGAATTAAGCTAATGCTAACTTAAGTAGCTACAGTGCAGAGCTGTCACTATAGACTCATCGGTCCAATATTACTGTAAGACTGGACATAGAAACACTTTGCTGATATTATCATCACAGAAACTGCTTAGGTGTTTTAAATAAATATATTCCTGGTCTGTTTGGGTGATATATATACAATCACAAGAAAAGTTTAAAAGGTAAAATGATCCTCATTTTTATTAAACCAGTCAGCTGGAACAGCAAACTTACCAGCAAACCTAATTACTTGCCTAATGAAATATCACTTTAATACTTAGTAAGATATATGGTACATGGCATTAATGGTATTGTTATGACTCAGTAACATTTAAATAGTTTAAAATAAAGTTTTATTTGTTGTTTGAATTAAGAGGGATGGTGCACATCAATAAACATTTCCATCTGGACAATGGATCACCAAAGCAACCCCAGAAAAGAAAATGGGACTATAACTTACAATAAAGCATTGCTATATTGAGCAGAAAATTGGAAGTTTTGTATATATTTTCTTCAGATCTTTCAGCTCAATTGATATTTTTTCATCTTTTTAAAGAGAGGGAAGAGATTCTTAAAATTATAGCAAGGGTAGTTTTTCCCATTAGGGTTACAGGCTTGTTCTAAGCCCTGGGAGATGAGGCAGTCTTAAAGGTCTGTTTGTTCACAGAGCCTGATCAAAGAGCTGTAGACAAGGCCACAGACAAGTGAATGAATTGTTATCCAGCTACTGTGCCATGATGGCAGACCCCAAAGGTGCCTGGTCACCCAAAGAGGAAACACAATCAGGATCAAATGCCAGCAACCATGTGAAATCAAAGGCGAAGGCATACAGCGAAGCACCTTTTACCATTTAGAGGCAGCTGCAGAGGAAGTGCAGGTTTCATTATGGATGTAATGGAGAGTCGGCCAAGGTCAGAAAGCAATCATCATTCTGACACCTCGCCCATCAGGCAGTGCTGCTCCTCAGAGCACCACCAGCGCAGGAAGAACTGACTTACACGTAACAACAACAGGCGAGAGAGGCCAAAGGCAGTGTCACAGGCCACCCCTCTATCGATAACAGTGCAAAAGACCTGTAAGACGGCTTTCTCATAGCAGAAAATAGGGTCTGTCAGTGTGCAAAATTCAGGGGCTTCGTGTCAGAGTGCGTAGTCCGGCAAGTGATCTTAGGTGTGGATGTGTTGGCTTGACATATGTCTAAACTGGCTGGTGAAACACTGAGTCAAGAAAAAGTGCCTTTTTTATAGGAGCTTGGCATATGGCAGGGCCTGTGGTGGCATAAAGTAAAGACAGAAGGCAGAAGGGCATGAAGCTCATCGCAGGCATGATCTGCCATCCCCATAGAGGAGCCCTGTAATTAGCAAGGCTAATGAAGAATAGGGCTGAGACTAATGTCCCTGCCGACCTCTGCGCCCTCTTGGCAGGGTGACAGGGTGGACTTCAACAGAGCAGAACATGATACCATGCTATAGCCATTAACCCTGACCCAGCACTCTTCTCAGGCTCACATCTGGTGTGGGACTGGACCGGTACCAACTCTCAGTGGGCAGCAAGATGGAATACCTAGTTTCACTGGTAATGAATTGTCTGATGGGGCTTATTATTGCTCATCTACTCAGGCTCACTAACTGTAAATTCAACCTTTAGGAGACTGTGTTATTCCCAGGTTGTGCTTCTCATAGTGCTGCTATTGACTTAAAAAGTCAATTCAAAAGTACATCTGAAGTATCCTCAGGAGTCTTCGCTTCAAGTCTGCACACTGTAGATATTCCATCATTATAAAAACCGTTGTTGTCTGTTTTGCACAGCATGAGTCCTGGCACTGTGATTACATACCAAAGAGAGACACCTGTCACACGGAGCTGTTACTAACTGTTACTAGCTGTCAGGGCTTCCTACAGACTGGTTGCTGCTCATATGAATGCACAGACAAAATGACAAGCCTAATCTTGAACTGTATTATTTTATTTTTACATTTGCCAAAATGCCAATTTCAGAAGCAAAGCGCTACATCCTAAGGAGGCAAAACAATCACAGACTCTGGGAAGTGGTTTGGAATCACTTTGGAGGCATTTGGAGTTGCATGGAGAATCATTTCATTTAGTTTTGAAGGAAAGCTGTAATGTTGAGAGGATAGATGAGAGACAGGAATTTAAAAATGCACAATGAAAGGCTTGGTCCTGCAGTACATCAGCATTAAATCATTGTGATGACACATGTGAATCCAGCTTCACTGATGTGTGTCTAGTTATACATGTGAGAGCAGAAAAATACCCATCAAACAATGCAAAATAATGGACATGCAGTACAAAGATGTATATAGCACTAATGGCCATTATCGCAGTTTGTCCAAAAGTAATCACTTCTTTTTATATGATAAATAATTATTGTAATGTTTCAGTTACCTCATGAGAACCTTTCTTTGGCCATACCATTGTCTTTCAGTTGACTGACTCACTACTTTAGTCCAGACTAAAAAAATCCCATCAACTATTGTAAGCATTCCCATGGCCCTGTGTACAGACAATCATAGTCCCCAGAGGATGAAGCTTGGCAAGTTTGGTGATACCCTGACTTTGCATGTAGGACCATCTTGAGTTCAAATATTTAAAATGGCCGAAAATACCTGAAAAACTATGACATTTCCATCAACTTCCTCTGTACTTTGTGTGAAGTGCTATTTAGCAAATGTTAGCATGCCAGCCCGCGTGGCTAAGATGGCAGATATGGTAAATATTCCACCTGCATGTCAGGATCAGCATGTTAGCATTTCAGCTCAAAGCACTGCTGTGTCTAAATACAGACTGACAGAACAGTTAGCATGGCTGTAGACAGAGTTATAACCATTAACAGTGCAAAATTACAAATCATATATGTATTAGGAATATTTGTTATTATTATTTCAAAAAGCATAGAACAGAATCTATGTATTTTGAAACAGGAAGACTCTATTCCAGGAATTAATTGTTTAACAAGATTTTTTAAAAGATATTTTACAATGAAATCATATGAGCTTAATAAAATAGCCGAAGCTGCCTCACATACTGTAGATCACATCCACAGTAGGGTCTGCTATACCGCTGTTGTGGGATAGAAAAATATTGGCATGATAAGTGAAGCCACTTTTATATATTGTGGGGTAAAAAAAAATAATTCAAAAGCAGTGGCCTTGTATGCATGTCTGTTTAATTAGACCAAGTTGAGGAAAAGGACAGATAAATATTGTATAAATGAATTTATTGTGTAATGTGAGCAATCAAATTAATTAAGGGGTCCACAGCTGTTTGAAGTGAATAAGGCCATGAATTTTTCAGTGCTACCACCTCTCCCTAAGATTTTACAATAAATATTTCTGGAGGTCTTGGATGAATTTTTCATGGCTGAGTGGGGAGATGAAAGGCGAATGAGGGATCCAGGGGACGGGCACTCTGCTGCTGACACAGAGAGGTGCATCGGCTCCAATCTTTATCAATGAAATCCGACCAGCACTATTGCTGTAATTACCCTGCTTTGTCAAGCATTCCTCTATCAATAAAGAAAGACTCAGCTATGTGGTCGACTAGGGGATGAGAAGCAGGAGAGGGGGGTGATCTTATGAGTTCCACTTGTTTCCATACCCTCCCACTTAAAGAGAGGAAATGATGTAACTGTAATCGAACAGTTGAAGTGCAGGCCGCCTCATCGTCCCACAGTAGCACCACCTTTAGTTCAAGGCTATGTCATTTATTTACCTGTGGTACACTTGTAGAAGACAAATCAGTGAAACATCAACCTGCTATAGCCATACTACTGTAAACTATATCCCATGAAACACTGAATGGTGCCTTCGATTTGCATGTTGTTGTCTAAGCACGAGTCATAGACTGAATGAATAAAACAAAATTGTGCACACCTTGCATGTTTTCCCTGATTTAATATTCAGGGAGGATCCTGAGGTAACTAATTCATGGGAGACATCTGTTTGGCGGGCAGTACACCAACAGTATTCCACCCGGAATAGCGCCCATAACCAGCGCCCCTTCCTTTGCACCTCACACTAAAACACAGGGAGCAGAGAGCAAAGCAGGTTGTGGTGGAGCTTATGCTGTATGTGTTTGTGAACAGGATGGTAGGATGGTTTTCACGCCATTTGTCCAGCTTCTAAAAAGCAATTATGATCTTGAACATCTGTGAATGAAAGCAATGGAAATTCTCTTTAGCTGAGGAGAGCAATCGGGCTATCATTAGAAACACACACACCACACACACACACACACACACACACACACACACACACACACACTGTGGTGATAGTTGTACACCTGTAGTCTTTTGTCATGATTTGGACAAGGCCACTTTTGTCCAGTTAATGGAAATAAACCCACATTAATAACATTTTTTGTGACATCTGGGGGGCTAATATACTGATGCTTTATGAAGTTGAAGGCTAATGTATTTGTAAACAGTAACATATACACATCCACCAGGTAGAGAGCAACATTGGCATTCATCTGAGGTCATGGTTCAGGCAACTTGAGGAATATGAGTCCAATATTTGGTGTCCTTTTAGCTTTGTTTTGGGTCTCACAACTCCTGAGGGAAACACCTGGCTCTTTATCTGCTAAATGTTTCACTGTGTTTACTAGCTAGTTGCTAACTGAGGCTGTTTGCAGTTTGGTGCTTGGCAGGTAGTGTAAAGTGAGTTTACCTGAGGTTGCCTGCCTATTGATACAAGGTTGATGAGAGCCGTGGGGGTGAACCAAAAGCGCTATGACTCATAAAAACTATCAAGCAAATTAACTAACAGATGCTAAAAGCCTGTGGAGTTGAGAGGAAATGCAAAGTGGAGTCATAATTCTCTGAGGATCTCTCACTGTGTGTGACCCCTATCAAATTACGCCTGGTTATTTGCTCTATTAGAAACATAAAAATATTGATGAGAGCAGCTTTAATGCTACCGTCAACAATTATATTTTCGCTCATTAATTCAAATGTTCTTTTCTTCTCAAAATTTGTTTAAAATTTCCTCTACAATGGGATCAAAAACCAAATAGTGAGCCTAAATCAGAGTTTTGAAGAATTGTCCAGTTTGTGTTGGGAAGAATGTCACTGGCCTGCACAGAGCCATGAGCCATGAGCATAACCCAATCCAGCCAACCTTCTGGCTGAACAGAAATGCCCACTGTGAGCCAGACCTTATTACCCAACATCAGTGTTGGACCTTACTAATGATCTTGTAGCTGAATGGGAGGAAATCCCTGCAGCCAGGTGCCAAACCCATATGGAAGGTCTGAGACCAGAAGAGTGGAGGCTGTTATAGCAACAGAATGAAGCCCATCATTTTGGAATCACATAAGAGTGGAAAGTTTAGTTGTCCAAATACTTTCTGCCACCTAGTGTATACTACAGCACAATGTCAATATGGTAATCTGTGCTGTACTAGCACTATTTTTTTACAATCTATTAACAGAAGGGAAAGCGGGCTTACTATAACAGACAGCCCTACTCAGCACTGAGGAGGAACGATTGTTTAATTCTGTTATATTCTCACTAATCAATGTGTTCACTTCAAAGCGATGGGAAACACTTGCATCCAAAGTAGATTGATCACTTCTAATACAAGTCATTAACATACAAGTTGTTAACAAGTGAGGCCTCTGTACTATATCTAAGAATCAAGAGAGTCATCGATAAAGCCAGTTTAAGACTTTTTAATGTCTTAAAACCTTGAGAACACACTCTTCCACTTCAGAACGGGATCAACCGCTGCTAAACTGTCTTCTTTCTTTCTGTGTTTTTCTGTCTTTCTCTGTTATTCATTCACTCACTCAGCCCTAACCACTTAGCTTGAAGCCTGTACAGCATGGCTGGTATACTATACTAATGATAAATTTATAAGCCAAACTGAGGGGAAAGTATTAAACAACCTTGTGAATAGCCAGGGTTTGCTTTAACCGAGGCAGCGTATCCTTTTCATCAACAAAGTAACTCTTCAGAGGCAGTAAAAGCATGCTTAGAAAGTAAAAGACCATTTTAGCAGACGAGACCAAGGTGGGATGGATAAAAACAGAAACAATCCCACCTCTGATAGCCCACAACTCCCCTCCTCCCCGCTCCTCCCCGCTATCCCCAACCCCTGGCCACACCACCACAACACAGCACATATCTTGCCCCTTAAAAAAGCTAAATGAAGGCTTTGAAAAACATATAGTGTCTTTAATAATTCAAGCAATGGTGGGTTTGAATGGCCTCTTTAGCGTAGAACTATACAGTCTCCTGATATAAGATCAGTCCCTCAGGGGGATCCCTCACCATCTTCCTGCAGTGTGTCCTTTCCTAACTGCAGTCTGGGCTTTAAGATGCAACTACCTGCCTGATTATATTAAGTAGAAATATGGAATGTATATGGGACTGTCCAGGGTGGACCAGCAGTTTCAGAAATATATAGTTTTAATGGGTAAACTCTTGAAAAAAGGAAAGTGCTCTGAACTTGTGAATCCACCCAATGAATCAATGAATCAAGTGCAAAGTTTTGCAGTAAAGCAATTATTGCGGTTGACTAGCATCTTTACTGAGGTTGTGGACTAACACAGGATTGTAAATATTTAACTATCTTTGCACCCAGTGCACATTCATATTTCATCAGGTTTCTTGCAGTTTATTCTCAAAGTGTTGGACTGCATAATTATTTCAGTTTAGCTTCTTTTTTTTACCAACCTATTACTTCCATAAATAGAGGAATTTGAGTTATAGCTCCTCCGAGGGCTAATTTAAGAAAAGCTTGCATTAATTAATACAACCTAGATGGAAAGGAAGAAATCCCTAAGTAAGTAAGTTGTTGGCAGATATCAGGGATGATTTTCGCCTTCAAAGGAAATAGGGATGGATTTGAGAGGATGCGGCGGGTTAATCAATACTGTTGACTCTGGAGGTTGGCAGGTGTGGTTGGAGCACACCTCTCACTAGAAGCATTTCCATCATTCAAGAAGAAAACCTCAGTGCAGCCAAACTGGAAGTCTATTCTCAACTTTCCAAGGCCCTCGGTTGTCATTCGAAGTGTTTAATCGTAGTTCATTTCCGATTTTGCCTTAAAAAAAAATAAGGCAACCATGCTGAGATATTCATCCAGGCTTTTCTTTGCCTTTCCTTCAACCACTGCAGCGAACACAACAGTATGTGACTGTAAACCTTTTGTTGTGTGCTTCCATTTGTGTGTATGTCCATTCACACATCCAATGTTTGGAATAATGAAATAAATATCGAACTCTTAAATATTTTAGTGCATTCTAGGAGTAAAGTGGAAGTGTTTTTCTGACAGACCCCCCCCTCCCTTCGCAAATGCATTGTGTGTGCTGGCTGGACCAATCCATCACTCGGTGTCTGGTGGGAGAAAAGCACTTTCCCATGGTGGGTGTTTTTTAGTTCTGCCGGCGCTGCTGTTTCAGTAGGCACCTGTGAGACCTCACTGATGGACACTCTGGTCATCACTGGCAGGGAGCTTTGGGACTCTCTTCAACCTCTCGCCCCCACCCCCACCCCAGCCTGTTCCACTCACCTCGTGTTTTCACCAGCACCTTCCTTTGTCCCAGCAGTGTTGTGCACTCCTTTTTGACAATGATGACTACTGCACCTGCCTCGCAAAGTGACTTGGCCTTCAGAGACCAGCCGCACTCCATTCGAGGGATCGGGCTTCTCCGGGTGTTAGGAATCTTACACAGGCAATTACAGCATGAAAACAAATATATTGCTACGGAAGAAGACACAGATTTCAGATTGTAATTGTATTAGTTTGCCTGATATCTATGTTTGATCCTACATTCTCAGTGGTGCAGCTGGTGAGACATACACTCTTACAGTAATAACTTGTACAGTGACTCCTGTACAGCCCCATTTTGCATCATAACCAGGCAAAGCACAGAAGAAGAGGGTTTTGTGCACATATGTGCTCCGAACAATTATGTAAAAATAAATCTATTCAGACTGAAGTCTGCTCTAGTTTTCCTCCGACAAACTGAGATTTGATTTCCAAAGTGCTCACTCGTCTCTTCTACGCAAAGAAGCCAGCGGGGAGAGGGTGCAACTGCTGGAGAGAAGTGAGCTGGAAGGCAAATCTAGGTGATGTGTATGTTCTTAGAGTGCCCCTGGGTCTTCCATGGGTAGGTAGGATCTGACAAAAGAGATCTGTACAGCAAAAAAAATCCTCCACTCTGCTTGAGCATGGGAAATTAAGCCCAGATAAAGATTCTCCCTTAAACATACTCCCTTCTCTCTTTTTATCCCTCTCTTTTCCCTCCCGTTGCAGTGGCAGAAGAAATTACCCATTGTACCATTAGATAAACCCAAACAGCTCTCTCCATAAGACCTCCAGTTCCTTGTGCAGTCCCAGCTTGGCGTCCCCCGGGTGTTTGTTCAAAAGGAAAACTCTGCGGTGCCTCCGGGGGATGTTTAACTCATTGCAATGGCAAGTATTTAGAGAAAACTCAACAAGTTTGAGGCTGTCAAAGCTAGAATCCAACTGTCAGGCAGAATTATGTCTCTGAGGCATCTGATGTGAGGTAATGACCAATTGCATCATTTTGACAAGAACTAGGGCAGACAGCGATCGCTTTTACACAAGTGTTTCATTTGAATTTGAAACACTGCTGTTAAGAGCATTAAATGATGCTGATTAACTAAGATTATAACTGCGGCAATAATGTGATTTCTGTTTGGATGCAGAACATAAACTGAGGAAGAGCAAACCATTTTTTTTTTTTCCAGGGGCTGATGAATTATTGAACGTCAGCAGAGGGAGCATCAATAAAGTGGTAATGAAGCATATTTGTGAGAAATTTCAGATTCTAAACCTCTGTCACTCTTACCAGTCTATAACATCTGGTGTTTTGATGACGCTTTCTGAATGTTGATTTGATTCTAATTAAATGGCTCCTTATCCTATACATCCCAAAATAATAAAAAATATAAACATTATAACACTGTAAATAACAATACAGCTAAACACAACTAGCAACAGTTACAACAACAATAATAATTTGTCATGAACCTATTTAATACAATATATATATATATATGCCTTGCCATCATTTCTCATGATATATCATGACATTTTATCCAAAACCTATATCGATTGTCTTCTTTCTTTATTATTATTAATTGCCATCTGTGGTTTGTTTGTTTGTTGGTTGGTTTGTTAGTTATATCATGGAAGTATTTGGTCATATCATTTACATTAGCTCTGCAATTCAGAACAGCAAATTTCCTAACCCTATAGCACTAACCTTAAGCCCTGATATTAGTATTATTATTATTACTGTTAGTAGTAGTAGTTTTGTTTGCGTTTTTATAATATATATTTGTTTCATCCAAGAAAATATTTCTTAATCTTAAACCTCACTGTGGCCCTAGTCCTCCGGTTGGGCTACAGTGAAACTACAGTATACACTCAACACTAAACTAAAGGTAAATCCACTGTTGATGTTTCAGCAGCAGTCTCTCCAAAACTGAGGCTTTGGTGCCCTCTATCTTAAAGTAAAAAAAAAACAATCAACTGATCATTGCTTCTTGACAAGTTCATTCCTTTCCAGTTAAATGTAAAGATTTTTCATGACATACAGCAACGTACTGATGTAGAACCTCACACTAAGACTGTAAGTGGTGCTGAATAATTTGGTTTGAAATTTTTACAAAAAGCAATGCATCACTTACACTAAATATTTACACCGGTGTCTACAGGTCACTTTTATAGGAGTAAAACTGTTCCTTTGTTCTGCCTTTTTCTAACACAGTCGTGGCATGTTGTGTCCACCTGGAGTACTGCTGACCTTCTGTGAGGCAGCTACCTAGTTAAAGAAGTCCATTTTCAAGGCTGTTCTTGCTCAAATCAAAACCCCATTATAGATTTTACCTCCAGGGGAACCCAGGGCTCACAAGGTCCTTGGCAATTTTACCTGAGGAAGAAGCTAAAAGGATTTGAATCTCCAAGGGTGGATGAAGAGGCGGAGGGTGTGAGGACGAGAGAGAGGGTGGGATACACACCCCAGGACCCGATCCCTTAATCTTTCTCTGCCAAGCAGGGAGCAAAGCAGAGCAAAAATGGACATTTAGAGATGGTTCAGTGGCACTGAACCCTCAGCATCAGGGCCTGCCTGCTGAAGTGGTGGAGGAGGCAGGGAAACCTTGAAAAACAAGAAGTGGGGGGGGGAAGAGATGAGAGACAGTTTCAGAAGGATGGCCAGGGGAGCCAGTTTCAGCTCCCAGAACAGCTTCCAATACTTTTAACATATAAGAAAGAACAACAGCTCTCTCCTCACACCATCTGTAACTATGTGTACTAACAAGACAGATGGAGGCCAAAGATGCAGACAGATCACATCAGGACATCTGTCACTTCGTGGCAACAGCCTGCTTAATAAGTGACAAGGCTTCCTCACCCATAGGCACAGGATGGGGGGCGAGGTTAGTGTCTAGGAGCAGTGGCTGTGCGAAGCAGCCGTCAAAGTCATGTGGTACCCCCCATTTTTTTAAAACAACTTGTCCCAATTACAGCCAATCACATGTGAACTGAGCCCGTGATTATCATCCTGGGCAGTCGACATCAAAGCTGCCTTATATGGGTGCTGACAAGCGGCTGTGCAGTAATTAGTGAACTTCACCGAGGAGAGTTTCATCACCAAATGTTTTGAAAATACCGAATGTCTTCATTTGTAAGGAGGGGCTGGGGAGGAGGGGAGGTAGTTTGCGTCGAGAGAGAATGATGCCCTACAGAAATAATTAAACACATAATTACAGCTCATCAGCTGTGCAAGCGCTCTCAAAGTGCTGTCGCTGAAGATCTGTTGCTTTCCTCGGGGCATCGGCGGAGTAGCAGGCCACATACAGATCCCAAATTCACTACACGACTGCTCCTACAGCAAATGAATGTGTACGCTCAATGACCAGACATTCCACCAAGATAATAAATCAGCTAGAACAGTCCAAATTCAAATGAATTTCTGTTGCAGTCAAATCAGTAGTTAGTGTATAAGTGCTTATTATCCTCAATAAACACCTGCATTTGTTAAAAATATGTTGTCTACCAAGGACAAACCAGACAGCGCTCATCAAACCAGAGATCCCAGAATGCACAGCAGGTCGTTAAAGCAATAAGTTGCCTCCTCAGCCGACGTGTCAAACTGTGTGCTCTGTAAAACTGAGATGCGCTCATGCACAGGCGCCAGTGAACCTTTTAACTTGACATCATGTTAGCTCTGTCCCCAGGTTGCTGTATGGGTTGATGGCCATTGGCTCTGTGATGACCTCTACATACAAATATTGTTGTCAGTCCAGTCCTGTAAGAAGAAAAGAATTTAAGTGTTTGTGATGAGTGCTAAGGCCATAGTTTGATCCCAAGGAAGTAATGAAGGCTGGACTGTAGGTAATGTTTTCTCTATTACCTGATGGCAGCCTTCTAGCAACCCCAGTGTCAGGCTGGCTTAAAGCCATGCAGCCTCCTTCTGCTACTCCTCTGGAGTTCTCATGTCATGTTATGCCATGGCACAGTTGTCATAGTCGAGCCTGGACTCGTGATGTATGTCCTATATGTGGTTAGGAGAGTGTGTTTATTTATGTCTGTGTATGCTGAGCACAATATACAGTAGGCTAAAAGTATGCTAGGCTCACTGGTGTTGAGTCACTGACAACATTAGATCACTGTATAGCTTAATGCTGCTTTGATGCTAGGTAAATACTCCTAAATGGGGTTTGCTAGAATTATTTATTTATTTATTTGCAGTTCTCATACATTATTACATGTATAACTCAGCTTCTAAAGCACCAGTGGTTTTTCAACATATAAGCTGGATATAAGTATAGTACCTACAATAATATAATAACTATAATAGTATAAGGTCTAGGCCTGATTATGTAAAGTGCCCTGTGATTATTGGTGTTGTGAATTGATGCTATACAAATAAAAATGAATTGAATTTAACTGAATTATGATACTATACACTTACAGTATGCGTTACAGTGATTAGGTCTGATAGATTAATTACTTAATTAATTAATACCAATTACTTACAATAACTGGCTGATAAGCAGTTCAAAACTACAATTTAGCTTGCATCCAAAACATATGTAAATACAAATCAGTGCTGTTCACTGCAGCAAAACTATAATATGTAGTAACTTCAGTTCCACCAGGGGGCGGCACTATCTTAGAAATGTGCTCTACTGCCATATCTTCAGCCTGTTCTGATAAAATCAGGTTTATGTGTTTAACAAGTACAAATTAAACTATATTAATATTAGGTTTGATCATGAGGGACAGTTATGATAGTGGATCTCAGTGAGTATTTGTACACACTGTAAAACTGTCATGCTTCAGTCTGAACCTCTCTCAAGCCCAAATGAAAGCTTTGCAGAAAGAGAATGCAAACAACCTGAGAGAAGAAGTCCACCATAATGAACAAGTCATATGACAATGCAAACAATGCTGCAACAATGATTTCACTCAGAGAGGAACTATGAAAAAATTATTTGAATTTTAAATGGACTAAATACAGCACATTGTGGGTTTTTTAAATTGAATGTAGTAGTCATTATTTAGTTAAGTCATTTATATAAATATGAGCTCCCTCAGTGTTTACATGGACACAACTCTCCCTCTCTCTCTCTCTCTCTCTCACACACACACACACACACACACACACATACACACAAACAGATTGTCATTAGTAAGAACTAGAGCATAGTTTGAAAAGGAACAGTACTGATGGCCTAGTCACCCTACACTACCCTATGTTCCTGAACAATAATAAGTCACTCATATTATGTTGTATGAACTGACCTAAGAAGTAAAGTATATTAGTACTGTGTGTAGGAAGTGTAGGCTAAAGGCTGTACTGTGTTTTAAATTACAAATTGAATGTTAGAAATATAATCTGGTGCAGTAAATAATATTTATTATTATTATTAATTGAAGTGGAGAATGCAGATCTTAACAAAACATAATAAGACACATAATAATAAGAAATACATCTGACTATTACTATATTTCACATAATTACTATCCACAAAAAATAAAACATAAAAACACTGAATGTAATGCGGTTATAAAACATTGTGACTATCATGTATGCATTCATGATAGTCACAATGTTTCGTAACCCCAGTTAAAGGACCTGGGAATTTTCCCAGCTGCGATTTGATCCTGGTGTTCCAGGTCATGCTGGGCAGTCGCACTGTGCCTGATATACAGTGTTAAAGAAAACATTGTCTATACACTGCTGTGCAAACAATGAATAAAAGAATCAAAACATTTTTAATTTCATAGGGTTTTAAACAGCCATTTTTTTATTTTTTTACAGATGTCAAGGTTCAACTGTACAGTTACAGAAAATATCTTGAAATACGTTTATTGCTGCAAAAGCACCACTGCGGTGCAATTTTTTCAGAATTTTTAGTTTTGAATAATAGCAATAATAGTATAGCAATAATAATATAGTGTAATAATATTATATAATAGCAACTTTTATTTATATAGCACATTTCAAAATCACTTTTACAAAGTGCAGTGCAGAGAGAACAGACGGTGACAGGGGCAAAATAAATACGTACAAACAACACGCAGGGTAAATAATAGCAATCGTTAACAAATGAAACAATAAAATGTGAGTGTCACTGTGAGCAGGCTGTGCACAAGGAAGAAAATCTACTGTCTGTTCTTTCAGAGGAAAAAATCTGTTGCATCAAAAATAATATCATGTTTGAAGATGTTCAGAGAAGTAGAGAAAAGAATCAGATTAGACTCTTTAGATCATTTTGGTGCGTAACATGAAAATGCATTACAAGTGCATTTAAACTGAAATGCATGAGCTCTGTATACCGGGTTATACTGTGCCTACACCAGTGTTTCCCGAACGGTGGTCCTCCAGTCCACTTTGGACCAAAACTCTGCTGTCTTTCTGGTGTTGCTGTGAGGACAGTAGTAGCCACACAACAACATATTCAACTACGTTATAATAACACTGAATAAGAAACGGGGGAAACCATTTTCTACAGTGACGTACTGACCTGAGTTGAAACCTAGCTTGAAAACAACTTTTCTGTAATCATTTTTAGCATTAGAGCTGCTGCATCCCCCCATTTCTCAAATATCAAGCCCGTTTCCATGTTATGCTACTGCAGTGTTTTAAGATGTTTTCAGAGATAGTTGCACTGTCTCGCTACAAAGTGTCTTATTTTATTGAACTATCCCATGTCCTCTCACAACAAAGGTCCACGGTTTGAACCCACTGGTTGCTCTATGTCTGACATGGTGTGGGAGAAAAATCTGGACCCTGAGGCTGGACTGTTTGGGAACCACTGACCTACACCATTTGCCTGTGCAGCAAATGCCACTGTGGTCTACAGCATAATGTATTGGGTGCACACATATAACACTTCATAAAGGGTCTGTTCACCCAGATTACAAAAAATACATATATTTTCTCACCTGCTTCTAGTGGTATGTAATCATGCAGATAGTCTTGAGTTTTGAGATATCGGCTTTTGAGATTCTTCCTTTATCTCAATGCAATGGAGATGAATGTAATTTTATTTGCAGTGCAGACAACATGAAATCTTTAAAAGCATTCTTTCTTAGTAAACAACATCCAGATCTCACTGTTGAGTAAAAAAAAAAGAATATATA
>NW_018127983.1:956119-966652 GCF_001952655.1 Monopterus albus
TATATAATAAAATCAAAGTTGGCGACACTGCTGAATACAGTCATGAATGTGAGATAGTTATGTAATATGTGTGAATCAGCCCTTTACATTCAAGTTAAACAAGTGAAAAAAATCAAATGAAATCACTGGGATAAAAAGGGAAGGGTATTTTAAAATTAAACAAAATTCTAAGTTCTTGCAGACAAGTAAAAAAAAAAATAATAAGAAAGTGACTTAACTAATGAAAAAATATAGGACACACACCATGATCATTTCTAGAGTTCATTTAAATTATCTCCAGTGGTATCGGCCTAGTATGTACTGTGGTTATTAAAACATCATGAAGTGTACCACAACTGCACTCAGAATTGTTTCTAGTAAATCAAAAACTAAGATGAAGCGCCCAACATTTAATGCCATGGAGGACATGACTACCGCCCATCACTTAGACACTTACACCCATTGGCAAAAGAAACATTAGATTCCTGGTTGATGCTCTCTTTGACCTCCATGGGAAGCGACTCAAAGAGGTGATCCTCCACGATCAGGCAGCTCCTGCGCAGGAGGTGGCACTGACCGAGCTGAGCCGGCAGACGATCCAGACAGTTTCCCTTCAGTTCTAGATGTGTGAGCTGCAAGAGTTGGCCGATTTTTTCTGGAATGGAGGAGATACAGTTGTGGCCAAGACATAATGTCCTCAGTTTGGTGCACTTGAAAAGCTGCTTGGGGGTCACCTCAACTTTGTTGCCTGTAATGGCAAAATGCTGGAGGTTCTGCAGAAAGCCAACCTCCGGTGGAATTACCACAATTGCATTATGGCTAACATCAAGGTACCTCAGCTTGAGGAGGGTGAATAATGATGAGGGTAAAGACTCGAGCTTGTTGTGGGACAGACAGAGCAACTCAAGGTTTTTGACATGACTAATGGACACTGGAATGGTGATGATCTTATTGTGCCAAAGTTTGAGGCATGTTAGTCTTTTGAGGTGTTGAAAGCTGATGACCTCCTCAATGGTACGAATGTTGTTGGACTTTAGATCGAGCTCCTGAAGGTTGGTCAGACTGAAGATACCATGGGGAATTCTTTCCAGCTCACAGTTATAAAGCTCCAGCTCAGCAAGATTCATCATTTTCTTCAAACTGTTCAGTACTAAGAGCTTTGTTCCATCATTATGAATGGCCAACTTGATCAGATGTGGGGACAGATCAGTTATGTTTGTTGGTATCTTTGTGAGGTTGCTTTTGAGATGCAGAATCTTTAAATGCCTGAGGTCTCTAAGAGACTCAAGCCCAATCATTTTATTATGTTCAGAGTTCAGGTTGCCAACCAAGTACAGCTCCCTCAAATTTTTCAACAAGTACAACCAGCTAGGAATCTCAGCAACATCTGTGAATTTGACATGAAGGCACCGGAGGTGATCACGAAGAAAAATGAAAGCTGTGTGCTCCACTTTGGCTGGACAGTGATAGAAGTGCAGCTCCTGGAGATGTATCATTTGTGAGATTTTAGCTGTTATCTTGGCCTCTGGGATTAATTCTAGTTTAAGAATTTCCAAATCGGTGAGATTGAATACAGCGTCCGGCACTCCAGATAGCATAATAAGATGAAGTTCCATCTTTTCTAGAGAATTGCGAGTCACATGTTGCCGCAGCTTTTCAAAGGTCCACTCATGGTTTAGACTGATTTCTCGAAGTTTGTTTTCACTCACTTCTGAGAGAAAAACCCCAAAACGCTTCGAATACAGCTGGTCGTACTGATCAACCATGTGGAGGAGGAATGCAAAGTCATTCTTAACATCAGGAATGTCACTAAAGCTGCTCTCCTCTCTGACTTTTTCAAAGGAATACTCCTTAAGTGGTCGCCGAAAAAGCCAAAAGAGTGTGTATATACAGATAATGCCATAAACACATATGATAGCAATATAACTGACAAGGAGCTTCTTTAACATGAAAGCCATATTATGTGTGCAATGGAACTTTGCATATCCAGTCAAATGCTTTATTTCAGGCTCACACACATGGTCAAAATCTATAGAGGCAACAAAAGTCATTGTGTAGCACAAGATTAAAATGAACTTGACTGTTTTGATAACTGTCTGAATGGCATACAGCCTGTAAATCAAGTCACCGTCTTCCACATGGGCGCGAAATTTCCGGACTTTTTCAAATAAGGCCTTTGCTTGCTCTCCATCTTTCTTGTCCAGTATGGTTATAGGGGGAACCTGCCTCACAAGCTTTTCAGCAGAAAATGTGACCCCAGTTTTAGTCGGCACTGGGGCAGATTGCCTTGGACTCCCCTCCTCGCTGCTTGTGGACAGTTGTTTCAGGAGGGAGGTGGCACCAGCCAGTCTCTGCTTGTTCTCCTCCGAGTCTTCACAAGCAGTCTCAGACAATGCTTTAGTAGTCCAAGGTGATTCAAAACATTTTCCAAGTATGGAAACAAAATGTTCTATTTTGGAACTTGTCTTTGGATACTTGAACCAGAAGTTACTACTGACCATTAATACAATAGTGTGGATTAGAGCGAGGTATGGGAAATATTTGGAATACCAAGGAAGGGCAACATGGTAGCACATCTGGTTGATAAAAACATACTGCTGAAAATCCAGCTTGGTCCTGACATCTTTAGGCTGGGGCTGCTCAAAGGTGGCTGGCTGTGTGAAGTGAACTGTAGGTACAGTGCTATCAGGTGGCCTTTTAGCCATCAGTGGAGCGGCTTGCTCCCCGACGGAGCCTTCTTTGTTCCAGAACCCATCAGCTGTTTCTGCTGGATGGGGGTCCAAGAAGCTCTGGAGTCCCTCTCGAGTTTGTTCCACAATTGGTAGACAAACCACTTGGTCTTTGGTCAACTGCATGGTTCCAGAAAATATGGCCAACATCAGCATGACAATACCAAGATAATCCATGAAGACATCCCACCATGGTTTCAGTATTCGATAAGTCGGCTGGATGTCGTTCAGGGAGGCCACTTCTGTGAGAGTGAACATTCCTGCAACAGGGAATAAGAACAGACATAATGCTAAATTATTCCACATGTTTATTAATGTCCATTAGATCCTTGAAACGGAAGGTTTGTTTATGGAACGGCCGCCTTGATCTCACACATTCTGTAGGCTTTAGCACCGGCAAAATGTAAAATATACATGTCACCACCAGGAATTTGCCCTTGGATGGGCCAAAACGTGATAAACGTCATTAAAAACTCTGCCAACTATGGCATAATAGCTGAGTTTACAGTGCCAGCTGTGACTTTTCACTATTACGCATGATGGACAACTGCAAAACATGTTCCAGTTCATTGGTAAATATCTCAGTGTTTGTGTCATAATACTGCATTTGTCAATGTGGTGATGAAGAGCTTATTTAGGTTGCTGACAGAACCAGAGTATTTCCCTGGTCATAATCCCCTATTTACATACACCATGCAGTGCCGTGTTCTTTGGTACAGTTTATGTGAGACCAAGTGTGACAGATAGTATTAATTACTGTAGCTACTTTGTGGTGGTGTTTTAATCGATCACTTTAAATTGTGATGTGTAATTGGATTGGATTTTAGTCATATTTCAACACAAAGTACAGCCTCAAAATGTACATGCACAGAACGACTGAACTGGTTGTCACAACATGAACAGAACAGTTTACCAAGTTAGAATTTACTGTTAATTTACTGCATTGTATTGCAGATATTATAAAGGTGTGCCTCTTTTCTTAGTCATCGTGTGCATTTCAAACCTGATAGGGTTTATATTTCCTGACCAGCTGACTGGGGAATCAGTGCGCAATCGATTCTGAGCTACTGTGAACTGGAAACAACGCACCGGTTGTGTCCTCCAATTTCAGACAAGGTTACATTTCTGGGCTGGGAAATAGCAGCCTTGACAGACATGGCTTAGGAAAGGAAGCTACCCTTGAACTAGGACTAACATGCACATAAGCTGTCGGTGGAGACGGTGCGCGCCATGTGCAGCATAAATTCAGCACACTGAAGACCAAATGAACGCTGAATCAACACACGTATTTTTATGACTGTTTATACGCAGCCTGCTTTTCTTTGTCTAACGAGCATAATCTACTGCACATCAGTTTACAAACATGCACATCTCACGGACACGCAGGCTGCAAATAGCATAAAGTTCGGTCTACACATCACAGCGTTTCCCATGTCAGGTATTTAGAAACATTAGATTATAAGGAAATCATTTATTTGCCAATGCGCCAAATTTCTGTCGTGTGCGTGCCGAGGGCCTGAGGGTCGCTGGTTTCAAGGCGACTGCAGAGCAGGCTGAGACCGGCTCCTGCTGCAAGACGCGTCCATGAACACAGAACAAGAGGTGTGCCTGATGTCCGTGAAGCCTTTAAACGCACCACTGAAACCTGGGCTCCGTTGAAGAGAATGACGACCCGCTCAGATAACGTTAAAACTGCATGTTCAGTGCCGCTGTATGACAACGCTCTCCCCAGACCCACTGATTCTGACTAAACTGTAGCCCGCTAACACTGCAGGGCCATTTGTAGACGTTTAATAACTTATTTGAGGACCATCACTAAAAGGCACAGGCTACGTACCTTCGGGAGATCTGATCCAGTTATGTGGCTGCCACCAGTACCGACAAACACGTCTTCTTACAGGCCATGTTTCGCTGTTCTCAGTTCCACTGTGGGCCTGCTAACCGGACCGGGATGCAGGCAGCTCAGCTGACTACCCCCACTCCGGTTCACATGGTCCGGTCCTCTGCCGCGGACTGACGACACAGCCCACAGCTGACTGCACCAGCTCCTCCAGCTGCAGCCTTTTCTGTCTGACGTTCACATTCACACAATCACATAGGCTGATTCTGTCACCATGACCAACAACTGGCAACAGCTGGCCAGAATATACCCCGCCTGAGGTTGCACACTTAGTTTTATTTAACACCAGGGGCTAATGAGATTTACAGCAAACCTTTGAAAACATGCAAAGGGTGTCATTTAAACTTTTATTACAACTTCTCTTGTTCTTACATGAAACCTTTTCACTAGAAGAACTCAAGAGCCTCCCACTGTGGCTGTGTGCTGTACAACAGGGAGGGGAGTCAGATGCCAACCGAGACCCCTTTCCTTTATCTGGACCTCATCACAGTCATTTATAGTTAGTTATATTATTTGTACATTAATTTAGGGTCCTATGTAATTTACCTTGTCAGTCTTACTTTGTAATATCATAGCTACGTTGTTTATATGGATGATACCTTGTCTGTTACTTTTGATTCTTAACACCTTGTTTCTATCTCTGCTGCTGTAATGGTGTGAATATCCCCATCGTGGAACTAATAAAGGTTCATCTTATCTTAATTGCATATGTGACCAAGCTCTCTATTGCACATCTATAAAAATATGCCAGTAACTGTTTTGTTTTGTTTTTTTTAACAGGGATGTTTTAGTCTGTGTAGCATTCTCAGATATGTGGGTGCCAAGATTTAAAGGAAGAAACTCTCCACTGGCTAACCATTAACTGTAAGCAGCACTGGCTGCTGTTTCCTATTACCCCTAAAGTTCACAACCATTTCTTTTGTCTTGTTTATATTCAGGTCCAGGTTGTTTGATGCAGACCACTGTATAATCCTCTGGACCTCCTCCCTGCAGATGGCCCCCTCTCTTTGTAGCTGGCTGTCATAGCGACACTGCATTACTCTGCCATGGCTTCGTCAGCAACCAACACAGTTACAATGGAGGACACTGAAAGTATGCTTTTCTTGATTTTGGGTATGTGGCTGTTTGTCACAGCAGAGAGACAGATTTTGTTTCAGAAGCAGCTGAAGAAGCAAGGAAAAAAAGACAGCTGAAACAAAAAGGAGTGTTTGGCCATGAGTGGCCAACAGTTGAGAGACTTTCTGGTATATCCTCTCATTATGTGTTGCCCCATCCAGCTCTCGCTGGACTTTTTCACTGGCTACCAAACACAGAAACATTTGCATTTCCTCATTTGACCACTGTGTGTTTTTGTGGACTGCCATGTAATCTGTATGGTTTAAGTAATTATAAATATAGGGTAAGTAGTTAGTGCAGTAACTACAGTATAGTAACAGTTAGCATGCTGCTTTTAAAAATTGAGCTTTCATTGTTCCAGGACATCTCACACATTGATGAATTGATTACTCTGACCAATCCGCAGTGTTTACACATTACTGTTTGGTATCACCTCAGCTCACTTGCAACTTTGACGAAGGTGATACCAAAAATAGTGGGAGGTACCAGGTACTATCCCCAACATTTAACTGATGGAAAACCAAATAAGGTGAGTCAAGTTGAGCCAGTACCAGGTGATGGTAAAGGGGCTAAAAAAAACCCATAAAGGTGTGTAGTTTTTGGGGAAGCTCCTCAGTGGGGTAGTCCCTAGAAGTGTTTGGTCCAAATGCACCTCATGAAGATAATCCTAGCATAGGTGTTTGCGTTAAGCCATGTCTCAGTTATTATTGCTAAGAAGCAATCCCATTTCTCTGTAGCATCAAAATCCAGCCTAAAGTCATCCATCTTATTGGGAAGTGGGTGGGCATTTGCTAGGTAGGAGGTTCCTAGGGAGCTTTTCCTCAGCCATTTGTGTACTCCTGCTCTGCAGCCCCATTTTTGCTTCTTTGCTGTCATGAGACTCCATTGCCAGGCCAGCGGGCTCTGATGATCTCAGCCTGGATATGTTGGATCTGATGGTACTTTCTTGTGGACGGGCTCTGACTCATAGTACAAATACAGTACATACTGTATATGTAATAAGTCTTGCTGGGGGTATACACTGGAGGCGTATCTAAAATTGGGCGAGTAAAAGAAACAACATAGAGAAGAAACAATATAAAAAGCACAATCACGAGAGTTTACAGCCACTGCACTAATGTGTGTTACCGTCTTGCATTATTTGTTAGAACTTTATTTTTCCATTGCTGCCCTCCTTTGCCTCAATAATCCTCACCAGCAAGCAAGTAATATCTTAACCCACAACACAATTACTGTACAAATAGAACACAATAGGTGTAAATGCAATGTGCAGTTACCCTTTCAGGGATCAAGTAATGGAGCAGAACCTTTGTAAGCATAAGTTAAAGCAAATAACATAAAAATACAGTTTTTAAGCATGCATTTTTTTAATAGGCTGCATGCATCTTTGCACATTTCAAATGTCAGGAAAAAAACCCACACAGCAGCATGACATAGTCCTTTAGGTTTAATGCACTCTACAATGGCATATTTTTACAATACAAAATTGTTCAACAAAGGTATACCACTGATTTTACTAAGATATTTCCTTTGTTGTTGTTTTTTTTTTTTTGCCATATCCCTGCTACAGTCCATATTACCTCACAGTTTCTAGAAGAATTAAAAGATTTTATTAGGGCACGAAAAAATATTTTACAATACAAAATTTAACTACTAGTATAAACCAAAGTGAGGTCTTCAGTTTAGATTTATGTTCAGTAATCAAATTATTTTATGTAGCAATGACAAAGTTAGCTTATTCGCATCCTTGAAGAGAGTTATATGACAAGATTTATATAGTGCCTGTATGCTAAGTACAATCCTACCGGTAGCAGACACTTTTCTTAAAAAAGATAAGCATAAACAGGGGGAAACAGCTAGCCTTAAAAAAAAAATCTGCCTAGTAGCAACTTTAAGTACTACTTAGAAGCTCACTAATTAAGTGACTGCAGGGACCCAATACACCAGGCCAAACATAGTCCAACATCTATCTCCCCATACAACCACAACTTGTCCTTGTATGGATTAGAGCCTTATCATCCTAACAGAGCACTTCACTCTCAGAGTGCAGGTTTACTTGTGGTTCCTAGAGTCCACAGAAGTAGAATGGGAGGCAGAGCCTTTAGCTATCAAGCTCCTCTCCTATGGAACCAACTCCCAGTCTCAGTTCAGGAGGCGGACACCCTCTCTACCTTTAAGATTAGACTTAAGACGTTCCTTTTTGATAAAGCTTATAGTTAGGGCTGGATCAGGTGACCCTGAGCCTTCCCTTAGTTATGCTGCTATAGGCCTAGGCTGCTGGGGGCCCCATGATGCTCTGAGTTTCTTTCCCCTCCCCTCCCCTCCTGCTCTGCTCTTTTCTTCCGTTAAAGGGAGTTTTTCCTCCCCACTGTCGCCAAGTGCTTGCTCAAGGGGGATTTGTTGGGTTTTCCCTATGTAATAATATTGATAACAGTAAGGTCTAGACCTTACTTTGTAAAGTGTCCTGAGATGACTTTTGTTGTGATTTGGTGCTATACAAATAAAATTTGATTTGATTTGATTAAACAATCTAGCTACAAGTGTTAATTAGTTAGCTTCAGAGGTGCATACTTTGGACAGAGCCAGGCTTCTTGTTTCCTCCTACTAAGCCAAACTAATTGCCTGCTATATTGCTTATTCTGTCAAGGGTCGTAGGTGGTGCTGACACTGGGTGAGAGGCAGAGTACATTCTATGTGACAAAATATGAATAAGTAATATTTCCTTTTTAACAGGAGTGTAATACTTGGTAAGGTAATGCCTTAATACAAAACAAAATTTTGTGGACAGAATAAACATCAGGCACTGTGGCTACAATATAACATCTCATTCAGCCTTCATTTGGTCCCTAACATCTGAAGGCAAAGTTTCAAACAGTACTTCTTCCACTATAAGGCCACTGCGCTTCAAAGCACGACAGTAACGAAGCTCTTGTGGCAGGACCTCAAAGTGGTTGCCTTTGAGCTCCAAGTGTGTCAGTAAAACTAGGTAGGAAATTTTTGGTGAGAGTGTGGACAGTGAGTTCTTGCCAAGCTTCAGCGTTTTGAGCTTTTTGCAAAAGAAGAGCTCGTCTGGTAGATTTTCAATTTTGTTGCAGTTGACAGAGAAATACTGTAGACTCTGAAGGACTCCAATTTCTGGAGGGATGAATCGGATGTCATTGTTGGACAAGTCCAGGTAGCGCAGCTTGTTGCACAAGAACAGGTGCGAAGGCAATATCTCGATCTTGTTGTGGCTGAAGTAGAGGCGCTCTAGGCTGCCAAGCTTTTTGATATGCTCTGGGATATACATGATGCCATTGTACCAAAGTTTGAGGCAGTTGAGTTTTCGAAGATGCTGGAAGCTGATAATCTCTTCTATTGAGCGAATATTATTCTCTTTCAGATCAAGCTCTTGCAGATTTGTGAGGCTGAAGATTGCATGTGGGATGCGTTCCAGATCACAACGCACAAGCTCCAGCTCGATCAGATTTGTCATCTTTTTCAGATTGTTGAGCATTACTAGCTTGGTGCCATCATTGTGTAAGTACAGCCGCTGCAGATGGCTGGAAACATCCACTACCGATTGGGGTATTTTGGTCAAATTGCTCTTGAGGGACAGAGTTTTCAAACACTTCATCTCCCGAAGTGACTCAAGAACTATATTTTTGGAGGCATCTGTGCTGAATGATCCAGTCAGATGGAGTTCCTCTAAGTTGCGCAGGCCGTATATCCAGTTTGGAAGTTCCCTGTTATCATCAAACTTCACACGAAACACTTTCAGGTTTTCTTTGAGGAAGGAGGTAGCTGTTGTGTGCAGTTTTAAAGAGCATTGGTAAAGAGACAGCTCCTGAAGGTCTTCCAGCTGAGAGACAGAGGCAGGGATGGTGACATTGTTTATGATCTCTAGCTTGAGTGACTGTAGCTCTGTCAACTCAAAGACCGTGTCGGGTAACCCAGGAAGCATGAACAGCTGAAGTTCAAGTCTGTTGTTGGTATTAGTTTGGATTCTCTGACGCAATTTCTCCGCAGTCCACTCATGGTTGAGGTTGAGCTGTTTCAATTTGTTCTCACTGACCTCAGACAGAAAAACTGCAAATCTCTTAGAATACAGTGGGTCATACTGATCAATCATATGTAGCATGAAAGCAAAGTCATTCTTGACATCTGGAATGTCATTGATGCCTGTTTCCTGTCGCACATACTCAAAGGAGTATTCTTTCAGTGAGCGGTAAAACAGCCAGTATAAGGTGTAAAGGCACGTCAACCCATAGACAGCTACTAAACACAGATAACAGTAAGAAAGTTTAGCAAAAAGATGAGCCATTGTGTGATTACATTGAAACTCTTTATAGCCTGTCATGTCCTGAATCTGAACTTCACAATGTACTCTGTTCCGCACTTTGTTCACTAGAGAACTATTATAGGCAATGATCAGGAGAAATTTAAACACCTTGAACACTGTCTGGCGAACATACATAAGGTAGAGGATGTCTCCTTCCTCAACATGCAAACGAAATTTCTTTACCTTTTCAAAAAGAGCTTTAGCTTGTTCACCCTCTTTTTTATCAAGAACACTTGCTGAAGACTTGTCGGCTACAATCTTTTCTGGGATAGACCGGAGAGATGGTGTCCTCTCCAAAATGCCTTCTCCAGGAGACAAAGCAATGTCAGAAGAACTCTTTTTCTTTTCCTTATCTTCAGGATTTTCTCCGGACACCTCTGATAAAGCTCGTGTGGTCCAGGGAGAGTCGAAACACTTGCCAAGCATGGCAACAAAATGCTCTATTTTAGAGCTCGACCCAGGGAATTTAAACCAGAAGTTGCTACACA
>NW_018127983.1:966697-969641 GCF_001952655.1 Monopterus albus
GCATACCAATGTAGAGCCTTCTCATAACACATCTGATTGATGAAACTGTACTGCTGAATATCCAGATTGGTTTTCAGGCCTTTCATCTCTTTGGGTGCAGCTGAAATATTGGATTGCAGTTGTAACAGTGACTTCAGTTCCACTTGACTTGCATTCTCTGAAGGTGATGATATTCTCTGAGGAAGGCATATGATTTTGTCCTGCATTACCTAAAATGAAATATAAAAGATGAGAAAATGTCAAATTAGGCTATTTAAAAGAGAGACTCAGACACTTGGGCAAAACAGTCAGTGCCTTTATATCACAGATGTATTAAAACAGTGGATACAGCATCACCTCTCACAGTGGCTACAGGCAGTACTGCAACTGGAAAATCCCATGCCCCAAACGGACTTTCCCCATGAACCACCATTATTAAAGTGAAATAAAACTTTTGAGATAACACCTAAAAAGAGAAACAATGTCATTTATTACTCTTTGTTTTACAGTTCTTTCCCAGAGCCTGAAGAGAGTTTGAACTATGGCAGAGAATAGAAAGCCTTTATTGTCATTGTACAAGTACAGGAGATTAGAAGTGCTACTTCAGAAAAAGCAATGCAAATTTAAAAATCCAACAAAGCTATGACCAATATGCATAACCCATAAGACTAATACATACTTTAAAATAATAGGGAAGTAGTTTCTACTGGTTACTGCACAGAATGGAGATTACACCTAAAACAATGTGAATTCATATGACATGTTTATGAATTGGTAGAGTTTAAAATTCTGATTGTCCAGGGAATAAAACTATTCTTAAGTCTATTTGTTCAGCTTTTGATGCTCCTGTATCACCTACCAGAGGGCAGTAGAGTGAACATTTTATGGATGGGAGGGTCTTTCCTGGCTCTACAGAGGCACTGTGAGCTGGAAATGTCTTCCAGAGAAGGCATGAGCAGGTGATTGTTTTCTGCCATTTTTTATGACCTTCTGCAGGGTTTTTACTTCGGCCAAAGAGGTTATGTTTTTGGTTCCCTGTGCGTGTGTGTGTTTGTTGGTCGATTAGCAGGATTATTGACAAACGGCTGGATGGATCATTAGCATAATTAGTACAGACACTGATGGGGACCAACCCTAGAAGAGATTAGATTTTGGCTGAAAAGGAAAAAGGTCACGGTCACAAAAATAACAAAAATCACAAACATTCCTACCTTTAACATGGGGCAAATTTAAAAAAAGGCGGTTGGTAAGAAACTCCTTAATCCAGGGGCAGATGAACGGGGGGAAATCCAGGTCATCCAGTTTTTCAACCAATATATCAGGTATGGTTGTGCTGAAAGCCGAACTATAATCAACAAAAAGCATCCTTAAGTAGCTCCCCAGGTGTTCCAGATGGCTTAAAGGAATAGTTTGTGATTTTTCAAGATAGTGTTAAAACAATATTGCTGTGAATAGGTCTTAGTCTCTGTTACTTCTCCTCCACTGCAGCACAACAAGGTGCTGTCCAGGGAAATAAAAAAGAAATATGTTTTAAATAGACTGTAACTTTTAAATATACCAACTTGAATTAGCTTAGTGGGACAGCTGAAGCTGCATTTGAGCCTCAGACAAACTTTGCAGTGTATGTTTTTACAAAACAAGAGATGTGTCGTTCGTCCCTCTTTTTTTTTTTTTTTGCAGCGTAGTGAATTCCAGGTGGACAGCAGGACCCTGAATGACCAAAACCCATTCTCATGTACATGGGGATGGATCAGTATCGTTTTAACAACAACTTCAAAAATCCCAAATTATTCCTTTAATGCTACATAGAGGGCTGTAGTGATGGTGTCTTCCATGCATTTGATGTAATGTACAATGAGCCTCCAAACATTTCATGACTACAGACGTTAATACTATCGGTCTACAGTCATTTAGTTTATTGACAGCTGACTTTTTAGTGGCAGGAATGATGGTAGCTGACGTTAGACAGGATGGAATGGTGGCTTGTGCCAGGAAAAGATTGAATATCTTGGTAAAGATCCCTGAAAGTTGATCAGCACAAGCTTTGAGTACCTTGCCAAGGACTCCATCCGGTCCAGAAGCTCTATTTGGGTTTACTGTCTTGAGCAACCATCTCAGTTGCTGTTTCTGAACAGTGAGCTTGGGGTTGTTAGGGGCAATATGTCTGTGTGGTGCCTCTTTTCAAAAGGTACAAAGAATGTAAATTGTGCATGGGCAGGATAAAACGTTCCACTACAAAAAGTACTATGCCTAAGTAATTAATTAAAGCAACTGGTACAGTAAATGAACCTTGTCAAACAAGCACAGGCGCGGACATGAAGGCCTCTGCCAGTGATGAATGCACTTAACAGAAAGCGGACTTAACAGTAGTGTTAGGTTATTTCTTAGTTAGATAGATATTCAGAGATTTGATGTGTAGAAATGTTTAGTGGAGACAGGATGTCTAGCTCAGGCTGTTAAATGCTCAGTTTACACAATCAAGGTTGGAGAGCCATGCTCAGACCAACATAGCGTATCATAGGGATGATATATTTTTGTAGGCCAACCCAGAAGTTAGCACTACCCTGGTTCCCTCAACCAAAAGTCAGTGAGATTTTTCCATAGGCTTTTGGATTATTCTGAAAAGTATAAACTTTGTGACAACAGTTTATAAGCGATCCCTTGCATTTATGGCCTACCCAAAATACATAAGGAAGGAGCCCCACTCAGACCCATTGTCAGCAGCATCAACGCTGTGACATACAACATAGCCAAACACGTGGCCACCATTCTGGCTCCTGTGATGGGAAACACACAGCACCACATAATAAACTCTCAGGATTTCGCTAAGAAAGTCAGACAACTGCAGCTGGACCAGGATGAGACCGTGGTATCATATGATGTACAGTGGGTACGGAAAGTATTCAGACCCCCTTAAATTTTTCACTCTTTGTTATATTGCAGCCATATGCTAAAATCATTTAAG
>NW_018127983.1:972052-972988 GCF_001952655.1 Monopterus albus
ACAACCACAATATCCCAGTTAACTTTAAACCAGGGAACACCCTGCGGCAGAGACTGGTCCACCTGAAGGACAAAACACCCAGACATAAACAGAGTGATGTGGTGTATGCAATTAAGTGTAGTCAGGAGTGTAACGACTTGTACATTGGTGAAACTAAGCAGCCGCTTCACAAACGCATGGCCCAACACAGGAGGGCCAACTCCAGTGGACCAGAGTCAGCAGTCCACCTCCACCTGAAGGACAAAGGACATTCTTTTGAGGACAGTGAAGTCCAGATTCTCTCCAGAGAACATTGCTGGTTTGAGACAGGAGTTAAGGAAGCTATTTTTGTAAAAATAGAACACCCCTCACTAAATAGGGGTGGTGGACTAAGACACAACTTGTCATCCACCTACAACTCTGTTCCCTGCCCAAACATTTCCACCCCAATTCACACCAGGACAATAGGTGTCGGTCCAAAGACGAGGGTTCAAAGACAGGTAACAACGCTCACCGATACCAGACCCTAACGACTCAGTCGGAGAAATTGTTGTCCACCAAAGGACTGAAACACCTCTCAGTGGGATAAATACCTCCTGCTCACCACCAGTCAGACAGAACTGATGAAGCCTCTTGGATGAGGGGTAAAACATCTTAACTACGTCCACATGCTTTCTTCTAAGGTTTTTAGCATACTACGACCTGGATGACTGAGAATTTGCACAGACATTTACACATTAATCTTCACAAATCAACATCACCTTTCTGATTTTTGAAGCCCAAATATAATTGTAAAGGCCTAAAAACCATTATAAAGCCTCATCCGGTTCTTTCAAACCAGGAACTCCGAGGGACGACTCAGACCACTTGAGTATATAAAAAATATAACCGTGCTGGTTTATTCAAAGAGTCACAGGCAAGCATTAACACTCCAAGTCCAGAGATCTTCCAACCCCC
>NW_018127983.1:973816-979511 GCF_001952655.1 Monopterus albus
GATCTTGTTCTGACATATGGCATCGAAACTGAACACTTAATAGTTTTTCCCCATAACCCTCTTCTGTCTGACCATTTTCTAATAACTTTTGAATTTAAATTAATAGATTATACTCTATGTGGGAAACAATTCCACTACAGCAGATGTCTATCTGACAATGCTGTTACCAAGTTCAAGGAAATAAGTCTATCTTTATCTACTTCAGTGCCGTTTGTCAACACAGTGGAAGGAAGCCACCTTAAGAATAATATACAAATAAAATATAGAATAAATATTCTAAATAGCACAAATCCTTCATCACACAAATCACACTAAAGAAAATCTTATTATTACACTGCACTAAAAACAGAAAACACAAACTGATACTAAAATCTGACCTTTCTGGCCTTCCTTGATGCAAAATCATCAATAATGTCATCATACGAAATCTGCTCCCCTATTGAGTGATTGATACTGATGATAGCAGGGCCAGTGAGCCGTTCCTGAGACATGGTTGACCTCAGGTATGGCTTGATCAACTTTAGTTTTGAAAAGCTCCTCTCTGCTTGGGCCACAGTGACTGGCAGAGTAAGCGCAATCCTGAGAGCAGTCCAAAAGTTAGGGTAGATCTCTGATAGATCCTTATCTTGCAGAAAAGTGATGAACTCAAGGAGGCTCATGGTTTTTGATGGCAGGTGAGGGAAGTTCTTGATTTCCTGCACAAGCTCTCTACTGTCCAAATCAGAGTGCCCTTCAAAGTGCAGTGTTGTGCCTAGTGCATGACAGCTTTGACCTTTTTCTCTCCATCGCTCTGTTTTTTGTTTGTTTGTTTTGCAATCGACAATCAACAGATTTCCCATCCCCCAACACTGTCACTCATGACCAGAAGTCAAGACTAAACCAATTCACCTTGTATTACCTATTTTTATTAGCCATTTCACACAATTTGGAAAAAAACAAAAATGTACAAATTATAGGTCTGTGTTTATAATATTATGAATGAAATGTGTGTTATTTGGAAGAAATCTCAAGGTGTCGCTGACTTAGTTTAGCCTACTAAGTGGATCAAATGAGTTATTACTGTGAAATGCAGAAGAATTTAAAGAAATGTGCAATACAGGGCCAGACTTTTATGCCATAAAAATATGTTAAGAATCTTCTTAATGTATGGTGAAATAAATATTTTATAAAGATTCATATCTGTACATTTTTACCTTCACCAGTAGGTGTTTCAGTTTCAGTAGCAGCAGTATGGCAGTGGCTTAGCGAGCTAAGCAAAGGAAGTTCACATAGCACACTGGATAGCACATTTCATTCATACAGCAGACGTTCAAGATAAATAATTGTGTGATTTGACTAGTGGGGGCCTGTGCCGCAGTAGAGCTTTATGCCTAGCAATGCCCCTGGCGTGGCCAGTGACAGGCGGGAGGGGCCCGCCATAGGTGGCTAGACACTAGTTGTCGAGAGAGCCCCACACATGCTCCGCCTCTTTGCCCATTTTGGATTAGACCTATCAGGCAGAGTGAAGCCAGAATTCAAGGTCTCTAGTACTCTGTTTTAAGTACTCTATTTTTATCCCTAATTATCTCATTTCAAAGAACATTCCCTTGTTGTCTGCATTGTTTACTGTCTGTTCATACTGCTTTTTCTGCATTGGTTGCACTGGTTGCTGATGTTAATACTGCTATTTTGTTATATTACACAGCCTTATGCTGGTTTACTGTTTGCACACTGAGAGCCGATGTATCTGAGTCAAATTCCTGTGTGTCCAACACACCTGGCCAATAAACTGATTCTGATTCTGATTTTGAAAATCAAGAAAAAAGTGAATAAATGCACATTTCCCATCCACTGTTGTTATACAAACATTAAAAGAGTTGGTTTGTTTGCCTGGGGCAAAGATATTAGACAGGTGACATTAAACCACTGCACAAAATGAGGACCCGACAAGACAGATAAATAAATAGTGCTAGTCACATCTCAAACTCAACTCTTTGTTGCCCTCTCTCACACCTTCTTTTCTCTGAGAGAATTGTGCCAGAATTCCCGTATGCTTGCAAATTAATACTTGAACTTGTTGCCTGTATACAAGGCTTTACAGTAACTACTGTAGTACAGTGCATATCTGATTATGTGTGCAACCTGATTCCTCTGAGTAACCTGGTTTACAGAGACCATTAAGTATGCTGAATACTGACCACAAGTTGGCAGCAGTAAACAACACGTCTGTGGTTTTTACGTCATCTAAATAACGGAAAATACACGCTTCACTCTACAATGCTAATAGCAGGAAATGAGCACTTTATTTCAATGGTGACAGGACCTCAGAGGCCCCCTCTTATGGGAACTCTGTTTAGTTGCCTGATAGCTCAGTCCATTATTAGGGCCGTGATGCACCAGCTGTCGTTGAGCGTCTGTAGGGGCTGGTCTTCCCAGTGTGTCCCACACCACTGGCACTAGTTGAGCACCGTTGGCGGCTTGTCAATCAATTTGACATGTTGAATTGGCGTCGGCCTGTTGGGCCCCATTGGTGGGGGAGACCACTCTGATTGGCTGTTGAGCTTAGTCAATCAATGCACAGTTCAGGGAAAGCCCTTCAGCCTGTCGCTGTAGTATCCATGTTTTCACCCATTTAGCGCAGTTTCTCCTTGTTTTTCACCTTCAAAACCTCCTTTCTTCGTTCCACAACCAAATGACCAAGAGCAGAGAATGGCAGTGCCATTTGCAGCTTCTTATTCTTGATTAGAAGCAGCTTTAATCAGCAGCTGTGCTGAACAAGAGCTGCTTTGTTAACAGCTTTATTTCCGCAGTCTAGCTCTTCTTCCTTCCCTTTCTGACTGGTGAATACAGATACCGCCAACTGCTGGCAGGAGGTGTTATTTCTGTCACGCAGGTGCAGAACGTACGCGCTAGTCGGTCGCTGGCTGTAGTCTGTGCAGTGTGTTCAAGTGCCACTTTTTCAACCCAACTGGCCCAGACAAAGGCGATGTGAAGCAGCGCAGCAGTCGGCCTACATCTCTGCTAGTAAAGAACTAGTCGGCTTGGTGTGACCCTGCCCTAACATGATCTGAAACTACTGCATGTAAAAGCAAACAAAGTACATTTATGATGTGGGAATACAGAATAACACTACAGTAAACGCCATGTCTCCTGAGGTCTCTGAAGAGCTGGTCTGCAGAGTTTAACAAATGACTTCTCTGTCTGCGTTCTTCCCCTCTAACTCTAGATGCAGACATGTATCTGAATCATGTCAGTGAAATAATTCCACAGCATAGCATGTTGATAATACTCAGAACTATAAAGTCAACTTGGCTACATAATTAATCAGCCATTCAATGTACTAATTATTAGATGGTGTCCAAATATTCTTATGGTAAGAGGGAAACAGTGGCAAACAGTGATAAATATCCTGTTAACAGTTTTTCCAAAAACTATTTGGGAGAATTTCTCAAAGTTTATACTACAGAGTCCTACAGCAGCCAAAACTGCCTCTCTTCAGCACAGAGAAAGAACTCAAGCACCAGGCCACAGGAGTGTGGAATCTTGTGTTTACTAAAATGGGGCTGGGAGGGTAGTGTTTCCACCAGTAAACTCCTGCAGGGCTGAATGCTTCCTTTGCTCCACAGAGTCCAGGTTGTAAAAGTGGTTATAAGAGAGTGGTTGGTGCTACATGAGACAGAGCAGTAATGTTCCATCAGACAGCCTAGAGACTTGCTCTAAATTTAATGAAAAAAAAAATAGCAGAGCTGCTACTTTTATCTCATAAACATGCTACAGTTCATGTTTCATTTTACATTACCGTGCAAACATTTCTCCTTCCATTGCAAAGCGACAGCTACAGCTGTAAAGTGTAAACGCAAGTAACACAAGCCATTACATGTCAGTGTGAGCCATTGTTACTGACCTGAAGAGTGCATCCAAAGACGCCAATCATGAGCATGATTACAGACAGGTAGTCGGTGAACACATCCCACCATGGCTTCAGGACCCTGAACGCTGGCTGCTGTTCAGAGAACTGCCGAAATTCCATCATAGGAATCATGATGGCTGTTACAAAAGAACAGAAAATTAGCCCACATGACCTTTAGTCAGTACAAGAGGACATCTTATGTCACCATAAGGAGTTGGAACAATGATATTTTTAAATCCACAGTATACAGGATATTCCATTTTATAATCTCACAACAGTAAAGGTTCTCAGCTTTCATTCATTTTCCCTTCAGGATGAATTGTAATTATTTTGGCAAACCCTCAATATTTCATCTTGTGCCACCATCAAGTTTCCATTTTGACAAATACTTTGGTTTATGCCCAAGTACCTGCACAAATAATCCAATCAGCCTCGGCTCTACTTTGTGCTCAGTCCCAATGTTAGCATGCTAACAAGCTAAACTATAATGGTGAATATGGCAAACATGACATTTTCTGAGCACTCAGAATCTTAGCTCTGCATATGGTAGCATGCAATTAGCATTTAGCTTAAAGCCCCACAGTGCTATTAGCATGGCTGTGACTTAGACTGCAATTTAACCAACAGTAGCTCTGCATAACAAAACCCACCACCTATTCATGTGAATGGAACTAGTCTGTCCCTGCAGGGGATGCAACAGCAGGGTGTGTCAAAGCAGAGGACAAAACAATGCAGGGTCCTTCAACTTAAAAGCTGAACAAGGCCCAACCTTTACTCTGTCAACCAAGATATGATAAGATAAAATAATCCTTTACTATCATTGTAACACATACAAAGACATTTTTAGTGACCTCCAGTCATTACAGCAATAGGAAATAAAACATAACATATGAAATAAGACCATATAAAAATCTTAACCGTTAGAAAAACGAAATAAACAACAGACCCCTCACACACACACACCCTCACACACAGGCATATTATATTTTAGCAGCGTTGAGTGTGGTAACTGCTGTTGGGTAAAACTATTCCTGAATCTAGTGGTCCGTGATTTGATTACTCTCAACCGTCTACCTGACGGCGGCAGTTCAAAGAGTGAACATCCTGGGTGTGAAGTGTCCTTAATGATGTTCTGGGCTTTTTTGAGGCAGCGGGAACTGTGTAGTTCTTCCAGAGTGAGGAGAGGGCAGCCAACGATCTCCTGGGTCATATTAATGACCCTCTGGAGTGTTTTCCTCTGAGCCACTGTGCTGCTGCTATACCAACTGCATATACATAAAATGCATTTCTGCTTGCTTATATTGTGACTGTCACGACAAAAACAGCAATAAAAAGGTGAATGAAAGTGAAAAAATACCAAAATTCCTATTAGCTTATGGTGCACTTTATACTGAGTGCTAATCAGCAAAGGTTAGCATGAAAACATGCAAAACTGTGAACATAATAAACATTATTATCATCAACATGGACATATGTTGATACTGTCATTGTCAGCAAGCTGTTGTTGGCATTTGGCTCAAAGCACCACTGCCTCAAGCCTCACAGAGCTGCTGGCACGGCTGAAGACTAAGCTGGATTCACACAGACACGTGCCCTACATTGAAACTATATAAGTGGATGCAAGGGTGTGATGTTTCCTGTACCAGTGAGACAATGAAATATGATCCAGGAAGTTCAGTTGGAGGAACAGATTTGTGTGTTTAAAGCTTATTAGATGCTAAAACCCCACAGAATCTCATTTATCTTTGGATGTGATGATCTCCAAGTAAACGGCAAAAATGCAGCACTAGCGATACAAAGGATTCC
>NW_018127983.1:979567-985924 GCF_001952655.1 Monopterus albus
TCTTTTTTTAAACATTTTTTGCAGACAGTGTGTCATTGTTGTGGAGCCCCTCACTGTGTAACGCACTTCCCCTCATTCTAAAGAAGAGAATGGCTGCATAGTTTCACACTGAGTGGAAGTCTGTCTGAACATGCCTCAGTCATGATAAATCCTGGCTCAAAAAGCCAGAATGTTTCCTCAAGCTGCTGAGCCCCCTCTCTGGTGGAGCTTCGACATTATACAAATGCACATTGCAAATCCAGTTATTTAAAAGTCAGTACCCATAAAAAGACTAAATAAATTGCTCATTCTGTAGAGCTTGCGAGAAGTGTTTGGACATAGCCCCAGAAGCCCACTTGTTTTCTAAAGTGGTCTCATACACGAATGAACATGACGTCTGGCAAAATGGAATAAAACCAGATCTCAGCCCTGTAGTGGTTTACACGCAACATGGTCTTCAAGCTATTAATCTCTTAAGAGCCTGTTTAAAAGGACTGGCATATTCCTGATGCTGCTTTCTGCTCACGCTCCTTATGATCACTTTCTGTAAAGTGCTTGCCATAGCCGCAAGTATCCTTTTTCCAATATCTGTCTGCGAGTAGGTTGGCTGCAGTATCATGGAAAATTAAAATACACAGTGGATGAAAATTCTATGTGAGCACTGCTATGTGACAGTAAAGCAGTAAAGCATCTCAGTCTGAATGAAATCTATATAACATGCCTCTATCACCACCATTTCTTGTGCTGGTTGAATGCAGGCTAAGCTGGTATACTGAATAATGTACCGGGTGTCAGTTTGTAATGTAGTGTTTTACACAGTGCCAAAGAGACAGTTGCTGTCAACAGCTGAATACAAACTTTGGTTTATTATTAATGAATGTAGCTGTAAGTATTGTTGAAGCAGCTGCTAAAAGCCTGGAGGCTTCTAGAGAGCCCTGTTTTTTTGTTTTTGTTTTGATAGTTCAATTAAGTGTTTCACACGAAATGTCTTTATTGATTTGTCCATTCCACTGTCATAACAACAGGAAGGATGGAGAGTGGCCATTCAGAGGATGTTTACAGGTTTACAACTGTCTACTGCTGGCTGACGTTAAAGGGTCAGTTCAGCCAAATTACCAATAAAAAAGTCTCCAGAATGACAATGCTTCAGATAACTGTCTCAGCGGCATTGGAAAAACAACAGCAGCAAAACAAAGTTCTAGCTACACTGGATTATCTGCAGACTTCACTACTTTGCACAGAAGAAACAGTGCCTATGAAAAGTGCCATGTTAACAGTGTGTTCAGTGACAGTATACAGTACAGTAACTAAGTACACATACTCAGGCACTGTCCTTTATATAGGCTTTCATTTTGTGCTGAATGCTTAAAGGGAGCACTGACTAGTTATTTTATACACTGAAACCTAACTTTAGTTCAAACTAATTATGTGATCGTTAGCAGCATGAGAGGGAATGGTGAGGAAAATTGTAGCGCAAACTGTGCCAACTTCAGGGTGTTTTGTTGCTGAACTCTATATACTGTATATCCTCATAGCCTTTTCCTAAATCTTCAGAGAAGTGGAACTGGTCCAAGGTGAGAACTTCTTACAGAGTTGCAGGGTAGGGACTTTTAGTAAAGCTCCAAAAACATGACCCTGCTTTCCCATCATGCAACCCTGTGGCGTCTTTAAGGCTCCACACACATCTGGTTTGCAATGCAGGATTTAAGGCTCCAGAACAAACCCATCACAGGTAGTGTACCTTGTGTGAGGTAAACTAAACTTTATGTTGAAAAATCTGTGGAGTGCCCCCTTAAATAGAAAGGGGGTTCAGGATCGATTCCTTAAAATGTGACTTAATCAAATCTATTTACATGGCTAGATAACAAAACTGACTAGAGGGAAATTAGGTTTGTTGAATGACACAGCCCTGTATAGTTTTATAATGCAGTGTATGCATGAAAAAATGCGTACAGAGCAATGGGGGGTACGGAAGGAAAATCTGTGTCTCCACTGGATGAATCATCCGCTGAGTTGAGCTGACCAGATCATATCCTTGTCCCTTCCCAACAGGAAATTGGTCTTCATGCCAGATATCTAAAAACAGACATGTTTGGAACACACCCAGCCTCAGCCCGGCAAAAGTTCTGTCTCGTTAAGGATATGGAAAAAACCCACCCGCACTGCGGAAAAACAATATCTCGACTGTGTTGTAATGAGACGCACTTTAGTAGACTTCACAGTAAAGCTCCTGGATAAGTGGAGTCAGACGGGCTGTGGTCTATCCTGTGATCCCTACAAACCTTTATCATCACAATGAAACCATCCGTTAGGAATCTCAGTAAGACCATAAAATACTGAGGATGAATTTTTCCACGCGTTAGCCCAGGGTTCGTGTGCGCAAACTAACGCGCATATACAGCAGGTAAAGTAACGGTAACCTCAGCGCGAACTAGTTGCTGAGATGCTCCGCCGACTACAGATCACTGTGTAGCGCTCCACAATGTAATGTGTCCCCTACTGGGTCACAGATCATGGTAGTAGCAGTAGTGACTTACCCTCCAGACGAGCTTTGGACTTGAGGATCTGAGTGGTCCGCTTTCATGCAGGGAGATTTGCGGAACTCGCTCCTCTTTGTTCTGTGTGAGCCAGCCTCTGGATCCTCGGCCAGACCGTGCGGACGTGGAGCGTATGGCAGAGACAGGGGCGTGGACTTCTGGACAAACCCGAGCAGCGACCTTGTGTTGTCGTGTGTTTATGAGAGAGCGGGGGTTGGGTGTGGGCCAAACAGCGGCAATAATAATAATCCTCACAGGAACCTAAAGTACCAGCATTAGCGCGTATGGTCTTACATATTATTATGGTCCTTACATACATTATGGTGTCTCATTTGCTTTTTCACCCTCGTGAACAATCTTGAAAAGTTCCAGTGAAAAGTTTCTTCATGCCCTATAGTGGGAGGCAGAGGTTGTCACATACTTAATTACATACATCAGTCTTTTTTTCAATGTTGTACTTAAATGAGAACTCCGAAAAGTAGGCTAAAGTAGGCTCAAAAGTAAAATAGCTTTTTCTGCAGACAAACTGACCCTTTGGCATATTACTATAAATTATATTACTGGATTATTACATGTGGCGGGATGTAACATAATTTACTCAAGTGAGCAATTGTGAAAAGTTCAAGTCAAAGTTTATTCATAATAAAAACTACCACCCAATAATTAAACTACCCCGAGGTATATTAATTAAAACTAATTTCACCGTTGTTGGCTGCACCTTTAATTTATCCACACATTAATTCATTAATAAGCATAATAATCCAATCTAAAATACATTATTCTGAAGTGAGTCACTGTGCATAATGAGTACCTCTGACAATATTTTGATGGCAAGATTTGTTAACAAAGTATTTCTACACTGTGGTACATGCTTTACCTAAGAGATGTTAGTGTAGTAAGTTACCTCTTCCATCCGTGATTGTTACTATAACATCCAGTGGTGCAGGAAGTATTCAGATCTTTCACTTAAGTAAAATATATTGCAGTATTAATAATAATCTATGACAAGTAAAGGTATCAATTATGCAGAACATTGGCTCTTTATCAGTGTAACATTATTATCTACTGTATGTATATTACTATTTTAGTGCATTATAACAGCCACCACTCTTTGTACAATGTAAAAATTCTGCCAGACAAATTTGTACTCATTTTTTAGACTTTTCTTTAGTCTTTGCCCTTTTTGTGACATATTGAATCATTTAAACAGTTTTTAAATAAACTGACCTGACACCTTTACAGGGAAAATCACACTGCAGAGACTGGAAGCCAATTGTTTAATCTTTGGCAGCACATTGAGCTTTGTAAGCTTTAATGTCAAACTAAAGCAGGAACCCAGTAGCTGTGAAATAAATGTAGTAAAACACATAACATTTTCCTTAGACGCTTTTACTGAAAGTGAAAATACAAAAACTACAAGTACCTCAGAATTGTATTTGTGTTCAGTACGTGAGTAAATCAACTAGTCAGAGTACCTTGGTCTGGTGCCATGTAAGGCTGATATTTCCAGCCCCTAAATCATTTTTATTAGTCTAAATGCTGGGAATTGCTCATCACACTCCACTTTCCTCCTGTGTTCCTTCTGCAGAAAAGCTTTCAAGCTGTTCTGAACACTGTCTTTACAGCTGTTTGAGATCACACACGCTCTTAAAAGCTTCTACAAACACTGGCATTTGATGATTTTCTCTAGTTGCTGCTAGACAGAAAGATAGTGCAGATCCATTGTATTGTATTAATAATGTAAAGTGTTAGATTGCCATAGGGTAGCCTAATTGTATTTTCCTTTCCATCTTCACAATAGCACCACCATAGTACTTTAGATGTAATGTAGAACAGAACTTGGAGATGAGATTTTGGCTTGTGTAAGGGGCAGTCACTCAGTGAACCACTTTGGACCAGCAAGATATTAATATAAGCAGAAGAAAACACTCAGTCAATACAATGGCCCTGCAATTCAGTTCTCTTAAGGAATGCTGAAAATATTTCAGAGAGGTTTTGGTTCAACTTTACGATCAGTGTGGAGGCTGTTGTTTGTGGTTCTGTTCAACTGCACTGAGAGTTCAAACTAAACAAGGTCAGAGTGCTTTTATCCATTATGCTGCCCACAGCTGGAACCAGCGCCCATTAGAACTTTGGTCTGCCCCAACTGCAGCCTCTTTTAAAACTAAGCTAAAGAATGTTCTTTTTCCCACTGCTTTTGATTATTTACCTTAATTCCACCCAGTTTTGCACTTTATCTGCTTTTATTTTTCTTCCATTACTTGATGACCAATTGGCATCACTGTGCTGTTTAGCAGACTGTATAGACACTCATGTTTCAAATTTTCTGGATGAACAAACATCTGTCATGTGTTTATATAATTTGCATTCCAATCCATCCATGCATTATCTATGCCACTTATCCCTGAATAGGGTTGCAATGGCGCTGGAGCTAATCCTAGCTGGCATTAGGCGAGAGGCGGGGTCCACCCTGGACAGGTGGTAAGTCTATCACAGTTTGCATTCTAATATTTTATCTATATATCCATATTAATGTTTCATCTATCTGTGAGCATTGTATTAAGCACTTTGAATCACCATGGTGTATGAAAGTGTGCTAATATAAATATATCTTGCCTTGCCTCGTGTTGTTATGAGAGATGTTTCTAATATTTTGTCCATCCCATTCATAACAACAGCGGTTGAGCCTGTAGTAACCATAGTTTTGCCCTTAGCAACTTTTGTCTCTTTACATAAAAGAAACCTAGACATGAATTCAGACCTTTGGTGACACTATTAGGCACTTTATTTCACCAGGAAGTCTCTTTTACAAAAGAGTCCTGTGTACAGTCATATAAAAACATATATAAAAATTACATACACTTTATTCAGCCCTAAATAAAAAACACACAAACACTACAACACAGGTTAAAACAAGCACAGCAATTATTTTTGCAGTATTAGCTAATAACATTTGAAACTCTCTCAGAGGAATACATGTGTCTAACTTCAGTCTGTGTTGCCACTCATTCCAACAGTGAAGTGAATAGTACTAGAAGTCAGTCTTCCCCAGTTCAGAGCTGGTATGAGGAACTTTTAAAGCCAGACCCCCCCGAGCTCTTTTGGTAAGGTTATGGGTTCCCAACTTAACTAAGGATCTTAAATTTCTGAGCAGCTTAGACAATGAGGCATTATTGTTAGGATTGGATTTCAGGAGTTAAAGTTATTTTTCTACTTATCATCAGTATTATTTTGCTTTTATAATGGAAAAGTTCAGTATAACTATGTGTCTGTGTTTCATTAACAGCTCCATGTATCAGTATTAACCAGCTCTTATGCATGCATCATAGTCATAATATTCAGCTTTGGGTCAACTAGTAGTATTTCTTGTCTTCTTGGTGAAATGTGCATAAACTGATTGCAGAGATAAGTGTCATCCTGGAAACTATACTGTAGATAAGATGCTAACTGCACGTCTACTTTCAGAAACGCCTGAAAATACCAACACACACACATACACGCTGCTTATTCGAACATTCTAGAATATTTGTATGAACCTTGTATGAACGTCGTGTCCAGTTCATGTTGTGAGTGTTGAGTCAACAGATTAGAAGATAATATGAGTTCATATTTGTATGAACCTTGTATGAACCTTGAGTCAACAGATTAAAAGATAATATGAGTTTCACCCATGTTCAGGGCAGTCCCAGCCCGAGAAGATATATGTGAATTACTTCCTATTATCAGAGCTCTTGGGACTTGTCATCTCGTAGAGCCCAGCGCTGTAATAACTCTGCATTTAACCAGAAGAAAATAAATCTACGTAAAGCTGATTCTTGTTTCCTGAGTGTTACTTCTTGGG
>NW_018127983.1:985976-988555 GCF_001952655.1 Monopterus albus
CCCCATCAATCTGCACACAGTACTTCACAGTGATAAAGTGAAAACAGGTTTTTGGAGTCTTTTATTAATTTATTAAACATAAAAGACTGAAATATCCCATTTAATATAAATATTCAGACCCTTTGTTATGACACTTGCAACTGAACACCGGTGCATCCTGCTCCTATCAATAGTCCTTAAAACGCTTCTACATCTTGATTGGAGTCCACCTGTGCCTAATTTGATGTATTGGACATAATCAGGAAGGACCACACCTGACTATATGAGGTCTCACAGCTGATGGTGTATGTCAGAGTGAAAACAAAGCCATGTGGTTGGCAGAACTGTCCACAGACCTGTGAGACGGGATTGTGTTGAGACACAGATCTGGGGAAGGTTACAAGAAAGTGCCCAAGAGCACAATAGCCCCCATCATTCTGAAATGGAAGAGATATGGAACCACCGTCTTCATAGATCTGACCGTCCAGCCAAACTGAATAATCAGGGACAAAGGGCTTTGGTCAGACAGGTAACCAGAACCCAAGGGCCACTGTGAATGAGATTCAGAGCTCCTTTCTGGAGATGAGAGAATCTTACAGAAGGACAACCATCAGCGCAGCACTCTACCAGTTTGGCCTCTGTGGTGGAGTCGCCAGATGGAAGCCATTCCTCAGTAAAAGGCACATGACAGATGATTTTGCCAAAAGTCACCTGAACCACTCAGAAGCAAAATCCTCTGGTCTGATGAAACAAACACTGAACTATTTGGCCTCAATTCCCAACAGCATGTGTGGAGAAAACCAGGCACTGGGCATCACCTCATTAATACCATCCCTTCAGTCAAGCACGGTGGTGGCAGCGTCATGCTGGAGGGATGGTTTTCTGGAACTGGGAGACTAGTCAGCAATCAGCAATATTGTCATTACTGGGAAATTCTACATACATAGATCAAATTATATTAAAATAGTATGTTGTTTTTGTGTATTTTACAGTGAGTTTCTTGTTTTTGTAAAAGCCTTCAATCTTATGAAAACTAAAACAGCTATTAAACGTTTTTATATAAATGAAGAGTATAACTGAAAAGCAAAGCCCTAACGTTCGGCAACATGACTACTTATATTGTATGTATATTTTATTTTAAAAAATCCTTCTTCTCTCGTTCTGTTCTTTGTTTATGCACCTGTTCCCTGCTATGATATGGAATACTGTTATTGCCATGCCGGTTGTACATAAGTTTGTTCAATAAATAAACACACCCACATAAAGTCGCCCTTCTCTGTTTGGGCAACACCACAGTGTAGGCCGTTCGATAAGGTGTGGTTCTCCAGCCCAGCCGGTGGCGGTAATGCACCTTACGTTGGCTTGCAACCCACCAATAAATGTTATAAGAAGAAGAAGAACGTGTGGTTGCTGACCTGGCGGTAGTTAACCTCTGTCAGTACACTGTAAGTGTTTCTATAGATCAGATGTTAGTTGTCATCGTTGTGATTCAAAGCCAGACGGGACTACCAGTCCGCTTAGCGGTCAGAACTGTGTTATTATGTGTTGTATGTTTTAGCCTATATTTCCTCTGTTTACGTTAGTGTTGTGTTTTCTAACCTGACATAAATATGTCTGACAGGTAAGAAGTGCGTATTTCCTGAACGTAACACCTTTACTCAATTGATTCTATTCTGATAATGTAATCAAAAATGGCACCGAGGACAGCGACGTGTTGTCTGCCTGTTTCCCAACAGCTGTGGTCACTGTGGCTGACCTAGCAGCTAGCATCCCTAGCAGCTAGCATCCCTAGCAGCTAGCATCCCTTACTAACAACATGCAGACTTCCTGTGGTCTAGGCAGCAGTAAAAGCCTGTGGAGGGCGACTGTCATGGGGCGATAAAGTGCCCCGACATTTTCCCTTGGATTTTCAGTCTATCGCTTTTACTGGCAAGGATTCGCCAGATTCATATACAGTAGGTGTAGCTGTAGCTCTGATCTGTGCTGGAGCTGGACTGATGTGCAGTCACACTGGCGCCATCCACTGTTAGAGGTTTTCAAGATTATTTAGTCTGTGAACTACAGAAGACAGTGGGGGATGTGTATCACAGTCCAAACCCACCCACCCTTTCTGTTTTTAATGATAATTTAGCTATTTTCAAACTATTCACTTCGTCAAAGAAAGCAGCAAAGACCCTAGATTAATTTTAGGGACTTAAATTAATTGAATAGCCCCCATGTGTTTAACTACTCAAGTTGATTATGAGAACATGGAGTTTGTCTCCCAGAAATCATTGGGAATGTAAAAACGGGCAATTACATAGTAATTCTGTTAATAGGCAGTGTTACTGAGTTTGCATTAGATTAGTTTCTATTTTTTACATCTTCTTTTTTAATTGTCAGAATTACATTTCTGGATCACTAACTAAGAATGACTGATAAGTTTACTTGTTCAAACCAACATGATGCATAATCAGTTTTTGGTTCAAGATGCACCAGATTTTTATGGTTAGACCAGTGGTTCTCAAAGTGTGGGGCGCGCCCCACTAGTGGGGAATAAAGACATGAATGGAGAAAATTAGAAATGGGTCATTAATACAAGTAAATTAAAATAACATCAG
>NW_018127983.1:988860-993649 GCF_001952655.1 Monopterus albus
CAGCAGGAAAATCGCTTGGTAAAATCTTTTATCTGTTTTGAACTTTGTGTTATTTGATATTTCAATAAATTTGAAATTTAAATTTGGCTGATTTCGTTATTTTTTGACAAGTGGGGCTTGTCAAAGTGCCCCTCTTAAGTGGGGAATGACAAAAAAAGTGTGAGAACCACTGGGTTAGACTGACTGCTTTTTAAAAAAAATGCATGTTGAATAGTGAAGTAATGTCATGATAAGATTTTGTCACCAGATTCAGATCTGTGGGGACTTTGGTAGAATTCTGTGTGATCCAGTAGGAAATGCCATTTACTTGAACCTTAAAACACCTGCAGTTAATGTGCAAATGTGACAGAAGCAAAGACATATGTAAAAAACTACCAGCTACATTGGGAGTGCATAATAAAAAACGATTTTCACTGTAGTTTTCATCTTTCATCTTTTTTTTTGTGCAGCATGAATATAGCACGGCAAGTCCTGACCTGCTCCAGGTTCACGTGTCATTCAGTCAGCATAAACTGCAAAAGAAGGTTTTATACTTCACAGGTAAGTCCACTTCAGAAATCTTTGAATTTAGCTCTTGTGCTTTTAAACTAGTTGGCAGGACCTGCCAGAAATTAGATCCTGTTCAGAAGGTTCAAGGTGCTCTGGTGGACAGGTGACATGCTGATGAGTTTAACTGCTCTGACTTTAAAAGCTCAGTGTGTTAATATACCGGTGCAGTGTTAGGGTAGTTTTGTTGAAGAATTGTTGGATAGTGCCCTCACCTCCTACAGTGACACAGCCGCCCTTGTTATAAAACCACTGAGTAAAGTCATGGATCGTTAATGTTTTGTACACTATCCGCCATGAGTGGTTGATGATTTGTTTCAGTTCTACCAGACTGTAGTCACACTAGTGTCCTAGTAAGCTCTGTGTGTTAATATAGCGGTGCAGTGTTAGCCACCCTTGTTATAAAACCACTGAGTAAAGTCATGGATCGTTAATGTTTTGTACACTATCCGCCATGAGTGGTTGATGATTTGTTTCAGTTCTACCAGACTGTAGTCACACTAGCATCCTAGAGTTCTCTCCTGTTGGCCTCTTGGCAGTTGCAAATTTTTAGTCTTGCAGAAAGTGCTAATCATAAAGCAGCAGAGCATTAATAAGGCGTTCAGTTAGGTGTAATGTATTACAAGAGAATGATATAATTTGGTTTTCTGTTTTAGCATAAAATGACCTCACGGCACACTAACTCCAGAAGAATTGAGGGGCTGGACAAGAATGTCTGGTAAGTGGAAGAACCAAACCTTCTTGTGTTTGTCACAGTAGGAGATGAGTTTGGAACACAAACCTCTGATCAGGCTCCGCCATCATCTCTGTGCATGAAGTTAAACAGATTTTTAAGGTCAGACAAAGTCAAAGTGAGCCTGCAAAGTCCAACACCCTGTACAGTAGCCCTTTATTCTTAATGCTATGAATTCGGTTATGATTACTGTAGATTCTTGTCTTCTACACAATTTAAAGGAAGGTGGGGAGCCTTATAACCATCCATCCAATATCTATACTGCTTATTCCTGAATAGGGTCGTGGAGGGCTGGAGCCTATTCTAGCTGACATTGGGTGAGAGGTGGGGTACACCCTGGACTGGTCACCAGTCTCTCACAGGCTGCCTTATAACCATTTTATAGATTACAGCAGACCCATTTCATTATATTGTATTGACAAGGAGAAAGGCACACACGGTTGACTGCACTTGTAAGAGAAGAAACAGATGTTAGCTACTAGGGTTTGGGTAAGAGCTCATAGAGAGGAGGTGTTGTAGTTAGTCTTTTCCTTCATCTTTACTTTTTGCCCCTTAGTCAGAAATATTTTGTGACCTCTGTTCTATCCTTTGTTTTGTTTTTTTGGTCAGGGTGGCATTTACCTCAGTGGCAGCAGATCCATCCATTGTTAACCTTGGCCAGGGAATGCCAGACATCTCTCCACCTTCTTATGTCAAGGAGGCCCTAGCAAAGGCTGCATCAGTGGACAGGATTAACCAGTACACTAGAAGCTTTGTAAGACCGATTAACTGTACAAAAACCTCATTCATTTTGATTCTTTGTTATAAAACTGATACTGAGACAAGACTATATTAGTCCCACCTTTCATAGTGTGACATGTAAAGAACATGTATGGTGCCTTCAGGAAGTAAGCACAGAGATATACGCACTGTTTTATGTCCAACTTGTGTCTTGTGTTGATTTAAAAGGGTCACCCCTCTCTGGTGAAGGCCCTCTCTCAGGTTTACGGGAAAATCTATGGACGTCAGATTGACCCCTTCAAAGAGATTCTGGTCACAGTAGGAGCTCATGGTTCCTTATTCTGCACCATGCAAGGACTGGTGGAAGAGGGTGATGAGGTGAGGACATTCCTCTCTCTCATTGGGCCATACAAAAATGTTTGTCTTCTTAAAGTTTCACAAATACTTTCATAGGCATGCTCCTAATATGTACAGTATATTTGATGTGTGATGCTTCTTCCTCTAGGTCATCATAATAGAGCCTTTTTATGATTGCTATGTACCTATTGTGCGAATGGCAGGGGCCAAACCTGTGTTGGTACCACTACACCCTGTAAGTTTGATCTAAAGCTGTTGGACCTACATGATCTATAATTACAGCATTTGCTTTACTTACTACTCTCACCTGACAAAGGTAATACAGTTTAAGGGTAAAGACACAAAATATCCTCTGCAACATCTTTAGAAGTCTGGAAAGAAGGCAGGCAGCAGCGCTGACTGGGTTCTTGACCCAGATGAGCTTTCCAGTAAATTCAACTCGAAGACAAAAGCCATCATCATCAACACCCCCCACAATCCTATTGGAAAGGTACAGTAAATAAACATCAGTCATCATACAATGAGTAAATCTCCTTTCCTTTATTCGATTGTTCCTTAGTGTTCCAAAGCTCTTATTCCTACTCGGAGGAGTGAAAAGGCTGCTGGAGGAGCCGTGAGCGAGGATACACGAGAAGGTCTGTCACAGAAGTCTTTTTTATCGAAAATCTGTTGGTGATTGGAAGTTTGAGATGAAGGGTCGGAGCAAAGGACGTCTTATATCAGTTTAAATGGGTTTCCTCAATTCCTCTCTCCTCACATTTTCTTTCTTACATGGTTGGGACTAAGACACGAGGAAAAGATGCAAGTGAGGGGAATGTGGATGCAATGAAGAGAACAGAGATTTGCCCATTGTGTTCGACACTTGCTAACTTGACTTGACAGAAAAAAACAAGTGCTTTGAGTGGATCCTGTCCTCTTCCTGCAGGTTTTCACTAGTGCTGAGCTGCAGATGGTTGCTGACCTTTGTATTAAACATGACACTCTGTGCATCAGTGATGAGGTTTATGAGTGGCTTGTCTACAGGGGACAACAGCATATCAAAATTGGTGTGGTTTGTATTTAAGTCTTTCTTCTCTTATACAGTACTGGCCTCCATTCCTTATAAAAATTTACAGGGATTGCACACTAAAACATGCAGAGGCACTTTGATTTAGGTTCCAGTCTTGCCAGAAGGTGGCACAGCGAAGTGCATTTGTGTTTCTGCTCAAAATATGGTGATGGAGCTAGTCAGGGAGCTGTGGGATGGCCACATGCTAGCCCTTGGCAATTGCATTATTACACTAAGTAGCTGGCTTGTTAAAAGCCAGGAAGCAAACCAGCTTTCTCAGTTACTAACCAGACATTAAGACATGTATTTGTACCATCATTTAAGAACTTAACACGTACATTAATCTTAGCTATGTGAGCAAGTACTCTGATCCCATTTTCCATTTCTTGACATGACATTTGGTTCTTATTACTGGCAACTTAAAACATGTTACTGGATTTAAAAGAGAAGTATTACTCTAACCTTTGAATAATATTTCTCTACAGCCACTCTGCCTGGAATGTGGGATAGAACGATCACTATTGGCAGTGCAGGGAAAATGTTTAGTGTTACTGGATGGAAGGTGAGGAATCAGTGGATTTAGGATTCAGTTTTGAATATTCAGCCATCAGTTCTTGTGCATCATGTGACTGAAATTTGTGTCTTCTAGCTTGGTTGGTCTATAGGACCTGGGCACTTGATAAAGCATCTTCAGACTGTCCTGACGAATATGCTGTACACATGCCCAACACCTTTACAGGCAAGTCTGCTCCTTGAATTCCATTAGCATTTAGGATTTTGCTGCTATTCTGAAGCGTGTTTGTTTCTCTTCAGGAGGCTGTGGCACAAGCTTTGCTCTGGAACCTTAAGCTGATGGGTCAGCCTGACTGCTACTTCTCCTCACTGGCAGAGGAACTTGAGAACAAGAGGGACCGCCTGGCTGCCATGCTGCAGGAGGCTGGTATGACTCCTATCATCCCAGAGGGAGGCTACTTCATGCTGGCGGACGTCACATCTCTCAGTGAGTCACTGTGCATTTAAACAGACATCACTAACAAGTGTACACTGATGTGGCCTGCAAATGCTGTGCACAATTACATCTTTCATGCCTGCACTTTATAGAGAGGTTCTGTATCGTCATGCTGCTGAACTTTCTTAGTATTGCACTTCATTATTAATAATATGTTTTTACTCATCACTGCTCTCTGTATCACAAAGTTGGATGGACTTCCTAGCTGACAAGAAGGACTAATCATCTCATGATATTCATCTGTAAAGCCTCACATTTACTGCTCTCAGACTCCCTCACATCTCTTCTCTCATTTAAATCTTTGAAGTACAATACACCATCCAATAGTTATTTATCGTGGCATATTCCATAGGTATGTACTAATGTTGGCAGGAAT
>NW_018127983.1:994035-1019627 GCF_001952655.1 Monopterus albus
TTTAAACTTTTAATTGAATATTTTAAAAGGCAAAATTCAGGTCAACATGCAACTGAACCAAGTTTTCAGAGGGATTACTACTGGGCACATGTTTGTTGTTGGCAGTACCCTTCCTTTATAAATAAATAACATTTAGATAAGATCAGAAATATGAAACCTCATAAATGCTGCTTATTTTAGCAGCCTGGAAGTGGATCAGCAGTGGGACTGGCTGTGGGAGCCCAGTCCTACTACTGAAGATTTATTTCTGCTATGTGTTCATTATAGATCAGGACCTGTCACATATGGTCGATGATGAACCCTATGATTACAAGTTTGTGAAGTGGCTGATTAAAGAAAAGGTGAATTAATGGCACTGCACCATACAGTACTTCTTAGTTTTATTGTAGTCGTACTCACACTGCAGTCATTATCCTTTAATGTTTTTTTTCCTCTTCTTATTCTGTTAATATATTTTCTGTAGAAACTGGCAACTATTCCTGTCACAGCATTTGTTGGAGATGAGTCTAAGGAGCAGTTTGAGAAATATATTCGGTTTTGCTTCATTAAGGTAAATACAGAATTGTCTGTTAAAAACCACAGAGGCAGCCCGTTTAAAATCATCCACTGATGATATGTAAGTGTTGGCTGAGGTTTTCTCTGGTGAAATACACAATATTTTGATAACGTGCCGTTGTCTTTCTCCTAACAGCAAGATAGTACTCTAGATGCAGCAGAGAACATACTGAAAAACTTGCACAAGACTTAGTGGGAGGCAGTGTCTGAAGCACAGTTCCTAGAGGAAGAACTGGCCAAAATGAAGGAACAGGATTTGACCCGAGCCAACCTTTCTGGATCCTCAGCCAGACTGTGCATACTGTACATGTAGCTTCTGGCAGCCACAAGAACATGGACTTCTGGATAAATCAGCATCAATTATTTGCTAATAATGCTCACAGAAACTTCCTGTACCAGCATTTGCATTTATAGGTCTTATATATTTTATATATTATTGTGGATTTGACATATTATTATGGTTCTCACATATTCTGTAGTGTCACATTTGCCTTCTCACCCTTGTGAGCAATTGTGAAAAGTTCAAGTCAAAGTTTATTCATAATAAAAACTACCACCCAATAATTAAACTACCCCGAGGTATATTAATTAAAACTAATTTCACCGTTGTTGGCTGCACCTTTAATTTATCCACTCATTAATCCATCAATAATCATAATAATCCAATCTAAAATACATTATTCTGAAGTGAGTCCTTGTGCATAATGAGTACCTCTGACAATATTTTGATGGCAAGATTTGTTAACAAAGTATTTCTACACTGTGGTACATACTTTACCTAAGAGATGTTAGTGTAGTAAGTTACCTCTTCCATCCGTGATTGTTACTATAACATCCAGTGGTGCAGGAAGTATTCAGATCTTTCACTTAAGTAAAATATATTGCAGTGTTAATAATAATCTATGACAAGTAAAGGTATCAATTATGCAGAACATTGGTTCTTTATCAGTGTAACATTATTATCTACTGTATGTATTATATAGTAGTGCTGGGGGCAGAGAGACACTTGGAGGGGTCCACCAGAATGCTCCTCTGGGCGGGATTTATTTAGTTCATGGTTGGCGGGATTGTTTTGGTGTGCTAGGTGTGTTCTGTGTGGTTGCCAAAGTGTGGGGGGAAAAATAAAGTGGAGAAAAAAAGCAGCTTCTGTCTCCAGCTCCTTCCTCAAGCTAGTCTGCGCTACAACATTTCTATTTTTACTGTATTGTCATGGCCACCACTCTTTGTACAATGTAATTATAATATTTTATGGCTGTAGCTAATTTTAACTATAAGCTGGGCAATTTCCAAACATCTGGGGTGATGATAAAGGGGACAGGATATACTGTACAAAATTCTGCCAGACAAATTTGTACTCGTTTTTTTTAGACTTTTCTTTAGTCTTTGCCCTTTTTGTGACATATTGAATCATTTAAACAGTTTTTAAATAAACTGACCTGACACCTTTACAGGTAAAATCACACTGCAGAGACTGGAAGCCAATTGTTTAATCTTTGGCAGCACATTGAGCTTTGTAAGCTTTAATGTCAAACTAAAGCAGGAACCCAGTAGCTGTGAAATAAATGTAGTAAAACACATAACATTTTCCTTAGACGCTTTTACTGAAAGTGAAAATACAAAAACTACAAGTACCTCAGAATTGTATTTGTGTTCAGTACGTGAGTAAATCAACTAGTCAGAGTACCTTGGTCTGGTGCCATGTAAGGCTGATATTTCCAGCCCCTAAATCATTTTTATTAGTCTAAATGCTGGGAATTGCTCATCACACTCCACTTTCCTCCTGTGTTCCTTCTGCAGAAAAGCTTTCAAGCTGTTCTGAACACTGTCTTTACAGCTGTTTGAGATCACACACGCTCTTAAAAGCTTCTACAAACACTGGCATTTGATGATTTTCTCTAGTTGCTGCTAGACAGAAAGATAGTGCAGATCCATTGTATTGTATTAATAATGTAAAGTGTTAGATTGCCATAGGGTAGCCTAATTGTATTTTCCTTTCCATCTTCACAATAGCACCACCATAGTACTTTAGATGTAATGTAGAACAGAACTTGGAGATGAGATTTTGGCTTGTGTAAGGGGCAGTCACTCAGTGAACCACTTTGGACCAGCAAGATATTAATATAAGCAGAAGAAAACACTCAGTCAATACAATGGCCCTGCAATTCAGTTCTCTTAAGGAATGCTGAAAATATTTCAGAGAGGTTTTGGTTCAACTTTACGATCAGTGTGGAGGCTGTTGTTTGTGGTTCTGTTCAACTGCACTGAGAGTTCAAACTAAACAAGGTCAGAGTGCTTTTATCCATTATGCTGCCCACAGCTGGAACCAGCGCCCATTAGAACTTTGGTCTGCCCCAACTGCAGCCTCTTTTAAAACTAAGCTAAAGAATGTTCTTTTCCCCACTGCTTTTGATTATTTACCTTAATTCCACCCAGTTTTGCACTTTATCTGCTTTTATTTTTCTTCCATTACTTGATGACCAATTGACATCACTGTGCTGTTTAGCAGACTGTATAGACACTCATGTGTCTGTTGCAACTTTATGCTGTCATGTAATTGTTGCTTTTATTTTCATTTGATGCTTTGGTTATGTCTTAACAAAATAGTAAAACGGTATTACTTTAATTTTCACCCATTAATAAAGTAGCCAAGAGTCATTTTGTTCCTGAGAACGCGGTCAATTCGCAAAGACAACAGATAACGGAACTATGTCTGCACACGCACTCCGTGAGCTACTTTTGTCCCAGCACGGACGTATTCAGTCGACGCACTTTCCGGTTTTTTCGTGGGGATTTATTTTGGTGATCCCCACCGAAGTGTAAGTGGAATTAATCTATTTTATATATATATGTCTAAGAATTTGCATGCGAAATGTCATCCAAATACATAAAAAGCTGCATGTCTAATTCCTATACCGAAGTTACTTTGATGAAATATCGCACTAAGAATGCTAAAGTCGCCCTTGGGCGACGGGCTTTCCCCCTGTAAAGTGCAGGATCTTATTGTGAAGGACGGAAGTACGGTAACATGTTTTATCATTAATGTTTACTTGGTCGAGACAGAAACAAGCTAATAATCATGGCGAATAAAACACCGTCAAAATCAGGCATGCATGGCGCTTACAGCATAGAGATAAGAGGTCCGTGAAGGGACATTATCAGCTCACGGCTAAAACTCCGGGGTTGGCATTCTTTTGTTGCCTCTAGCTAAAGCAATTCTAAAATAAATGACTCGCATGATATATAGCTAGAACGGTAAGAAGTTAAACTTGGGTTTTATACCGTTACATTAACTGGAATCGTCACACTGTCGATTGTTGTTAAATAAACATTTTAACAGAATGTTAGCTAAAATGCGTCCGTGATAGGACACAGTTACGTTAAGACATTTTAACAGAATGTTAGCTAAAATGAGTTACGTTAATCCTGGATTAGCATAATTAATAATAATTAACATAATTTTGAATGTCATCTGTCTTATGAGCTCTTGCTATCTCATTGCTGTTTTCTTTTAGTGGTGGAGTTTAGTTTATGTGTTAAAAGATGCACACCGTATGTGGCTGAGTTCTAAAGGTCCAGGTGACCTGTGTGCATGTTTGAACAGCTGTGCTCTGCTATGCTGCACTTACATGGGCACGTTATTTCAGTGGCATCAACACTGTTAGCATATAGCATATCAGTGGCATGGAAACACATTAGACAATAGAGCTGAACTGCCAGAAACTGACGACTACATTTCAATCAAAAATGTTAATACTCTTACTTTCAAACACCTTTGAAACATATAGGTCTGTAAGTCAGAAATTGCAGTGCTGACCTCTGGCGACTGATTTAAATGTCCAGCCTACAATTCACGTGTTGTTATTAAGAGTGTCATAATAAAATGCTCCAAGGGTAGGGTTCCAGGATGATCCCATTCTTTGATTAGACAGAATGAATGTACTGTAGAGAGAAACCAAAGAGTTTTCAGACCTGCGACACCACACAGTTGTTGTCGTTTAGACCTCAGCTCAGGCTGAAGTTGGGCAGAGTTAATGATGGGAACAGATCTTTCTCAGTGGTATTTTGACATGTCACAGCAGGATGGACATAATACAGTTCCATTTAGCTGCTTTGGCATTATGAATACTGACTCACTGTCACACTGTCATTGCTCACCAGAATGCTTGAATACAGCAGAGTCCTCTTTACTGTTATTAGTAACACCTGTGCTTTTCCTACTGTGACAGGTCAGAATGTCTAATGTGAAAAGGGACAGAGGTCTCACATTAGGTGAGTAGTTTATGAATATACTGGAAAAGTAGCAAACTAATCCTTTAATACAAGCAATAAGAAAATACCATTTTTTAATGTGCTGTTGATGTATTGCACAGAAAATAGAGGAGTTACACACAGCTGGAAAAAAATTGTGAAAACCACAGTAAAAACAAACAATTAAGTCTTATTCTGTCTCCTTGTTAAATTGACAGTGACAATCTGAAGGCAGTTTATTTGACATGCATTAGTGATCATATCATATTTATGTCTTATTTTTGTGTATTAATCAGTATCAGTACAGTATCCTTATAACATTTAGCATATTGCAGAGATTTTGTGTGCTTTGGTGAAGGTCCTGCCTTAACCAGTATGACTGGAGAAAAGGAAAAGTGTGTGGCTGTGTTTTTTACACAGCGGCAGCAGAATTCGACTTTGACCACAGTTGCTAGTTGTAGTCACTTATTCAGGGATGCTATGAACACGGTATGAGAGTGCTATATAGAAGAACCTTTAGCAGAATAAGTTAGTTGTAATATGATCAAATTACTAATTTCATTTGTACATAGTAATGCTTCCATGGAAATGGTAACCAAAGACTAGGGATTAACATATTTATCTACCAAGACTGTTAATAAGTTACTCTTTCCTTTTTTAAGTTTAATTTTACACCAACTCGCTGAGAGGCAGACAGGTAACAAGGGAGACAGAGAGAGGAGGAGAGACCTGTGAAAAGTGTCAGCCCTCGCACTCGATTCGTTGATGCCATGCATGCAGTGTGCTGCAAAGGACACGGTGCGCTGTGCTGTGCTGTAACCACTCGGCCACCCTGATATTCTTGGTGAAAACACAAAAATTGCTTCTGCAACAATGAGAATGAAAAAGCACTCACTTATGTCTCTGCTGAAACTAAAACTTATTTTAAAGCTAGATGTTGATGAATACTGGTTAATTTTGACAACTTATTAACAACTGCATTCCTCCTGCAACAGTATAAATTTGTAAATGTTGCTTTATGGCTGCATGATAGATTGTTTTTTTTGGATCCCTGTGTGATCTCAGTGTCATATGACAATGATTCTGCCATGTTTGCATTAGCAGTGAGATCCTTTGCATCGTACTAAGTGCTCCCTTTTCCTCGCTAAGATGAGTTAACTAATAACCACCAAGTGCTTTATTTCTGACTCAACTGATATTCAGCACTAGCTGTATAGAGCAGGAGGGCACAGAAAAGAATATCTTTCACAATGTCAAATGTTGGATTTAGTTTTTGAATCGGTCTTCCTGTCTACAGCCCATCACATGATATTCTTGCTATTGGTTAACACAACTTAACTAGGAAAAGGGAGCACTTGGTTTGATGCAAGGCATCTCCCTGTTATTGCAAACATGTCAGAATCATTGTCACATGTCACATTATGAATTAAACCGGGGCAACCGCTGTCACTTTGATACCTCTGTAACACTGTGGGCAAAGTTGGACAATCAGCAGTCCTGTTTGATGCCTTGATGATCTTTAGACAGGTGTATATTCTGCAGTGCCCTCAGGTGCTTGAGAAAAGGTATTTAATCAAAACCCTGACTGCAAAAAGAGGAATGATCTTAGAGAACAGCAACACATCATGCTGAACTGCAAAACAAAAGCATAATGGTGTTTGATCTGTGGGGAGATAAAATAACCATTTTAGCTTGTATACATTCCACTTTAAAAAAGAACAAAACGGCATGAACTGGTAGCATTTAAAATAAAGTCTGAGTCTCAACAGCCTCCTACAATTCAAATCCAGATGTTTTAGAAATGAAGGGAAAGCTGTGTATTTGAAGAAAATGCATCATGTCAGTTAATGAAAATCTAATTACAAGGTAAACCAAATGATGAAAATTAGGTGGATAAACTTATTTCATTTTTCTACATTACAAAACAGCTCAAAATGCCCAGATTCCTCCTTGTCCTTCCCTGCTCTACACAGAGCGTCGCATCTACAGTCAACCTCATTGGCTGTGCTCATTGGTTGATGTGGGGACCAAAGATGTGCACGTGACTGTCTAGGCTTCCTTGTCATCACTTTTGGCCAGGCTGCTGTCTGTAGAGTCCACACGTTGTTCCTGTAGCAGTGAGGGATGTTGTTCTGTTCAGGCTCTGTGGTGCTGGCCTGCTCTGTGGGATCTGTGGCAGTGCTGCTCTTGGTGTTGGTGTCACTCTGTTGGTCTAGGTCACCTCCCTCCAGGAAAGTCGACCAACCCTTCAGCCATTCCTCTTGCTTGTGTGTCATCTCTTCCACCTGCACAAACACAATTAAGATGAAAGATGCACATTTTTTTTAAGAAGTAGAGTCTGAGATATCTTTAAAAGACTACTCCAGTGATATAGCATCAGGGGTGTTAATGATTCAGCGATTATTGATTAATTTCCCTTTTAATTGAATCAGTTAAAATATATATTAACTGACAGTGCAGAGTATGAACATTTTATTTAAACCTTTTTTGGACAATTAGGGGCAGCACAACAATCTATAAATATAGTAATTTATACAGAAGTAAAATCCAGCTTTGGGGGAGGTCATGCAGCCTAATGATGTTACTGACACGATAAAAATATATTCTTAATTAGTGCAGGGCATTCCACCCCTTGGTATGTTTTAGCAATTTTAATGATGCTAATTTATCAATCCTGACGTGTGTCATACACCATGCAATTCACATGCCACTAATTTGTCAGTAGGGAGAATAAAGATGCATGCGAGAAATTAAAGTGACATTAATGCTTTCCATGTGCATTGTGCTCATGGCCACCATGCACACAGTGAGCGGGAGTCTCACTCAGGAGTCCTTTAGCTGCTTCAGTGCTTTCTAGCTCGCTGTCATGGCTCACCGGAACACTTGGATGGAAAGAAGTCACTGTTAATGTTTTTAGTAACACCTGTGCTGTTTCTGCTGTGGCAGAATGCTGAATACTTTGAACGGTTGATGTGAAAAAGGCTTACACTAAGAAAAGCTGTTCATATGGTCCAGGTTTCAGACACTGACCACTGAAAAGGCTCCTTTCTCTGACAGAACTGGAGAAGTAAAGAAGTCAGAGATAGATGTCAGAATGAGGCTGTGAAAAATTCCTAGTTTCCATTTATTTTACGTTGAACTTTGTGGTACTTGATCCTTTGTATAATTAAAAACAAGCATGTTAAACCAGAAAAGAACAAAATCCAGGCCCTTAAGTGTAACCTCAGTGAAACAAAAGTGAGTTCACTGCAACAAAGGTGATCACTGGTGGAATTTAAAATAAAGACTAATTGGATGAAACAATGTTGTGTCTAATGCAAGATGACTCCACACTGTAAGGAATTTCCTCAACAAGTATTTATCCGAACTTGCACTGAAACACAGGCGGGTAAATGCTTCTGACTTGGCACAAGATGATCTGTGGAAATTGGTGTTTCAGTGACAGATCTGGCAGTGTGAGGACATTGCGAGCATCGTCCAAGAAGAAAACTATTGCTCACAAAATGGCACAAAGCTGCAAGATTAAAATTTGCCAAAGAATGTAAGATGAAGCCTGATGAATATTGGCAGCACATAATTTGATCAGATGAAAGCAAAATAGATAAGTTTGGATCAGATGGGCCCAGCAGGTTTGGTGTAGACCTGGCCAGGACCACTACAGTGACTGCATAGTGGGGTGTCTCCTAACTTGATTCTAACAGAGCAGCTCTGGAGTATTTGAAAGTAAAACCCCTCCAGCAGAGAGCAGCTGAAAAGAATCGTGTGAACAATGGCAGAACATTTCTCCACAGATTTGTACAAGACTGGTATCGTCCATACCCATGAGGATCAAATCTGTGGGCATGCAGAGCAGGAAATAAACAAATACAAGAGTGGAATCTCATCCCTGAAGGGCCTCATTCTTCATGAGCTTTGGCACAAAACAAGTAACATTCTACTAAAGATTTTAAGTTAGTTAACATTTCAGTGATATGGATCAGGTGTTTACTTCTGCTGTATACTTTGAGTAATTTAGGTCAGGTCCTAGGTCAAATTAGGACACATTGTCTAGATGCTAATAAAATATTTTCTGCATCCAGTCCTCAATGCAAACTATGTACCAGCCAATTGACTTGTTCCCCAGCAGGTGTAATTATTACCAATATTAATGTCTCCACTAGGGCCTAGAACGTATTTACATGAAAGCAATGCAGCAATCATTAACATAATTAATCCCAACTGTGCTTTTCCTGCTTTAACTATCAATATTGAAAAGGTCTATTTATGTGATTAACATCTGTAGAGTCTTTGTCATCACATCCACACTTGATCCTTCAGACCACTCGAGGGAGACAAAGTACATCTTACTGAAACAAAACCTGACAATGCACATTGAATTTACTGTTCAACATTTGTCCTCCCCTTTTACACCAGTTTTGTAAAAGTTAAAACAAAAGAACGTGTGTTTAATGTCTGTTTTCTAGCATTTATATAAACAGCTCCTTTTACTCAAAAGGACGGGAAGTATGGCAGCTCCTGGCGTGGTCAGATTAACGGTGGAAGAACAAATACATCCTCTGCTACAGAAAATGAAAAAAGTTAATGCAAAAACTCCATAGATGCTATTAGTTAATTTAACATAAATATCTACAACATCTTGTGGAAAGTAGCTTGAAACCGAAATAGCTTAAACACATGATGTAACAGTTGGAAACTACCAGTAACATACAGAGTGAGAAGTGTCTTCTCTGGATGTGACATTTGAACATGAGCTACAAATTTTAGTTGCTGGATGTGACATTTGAACATGAGCTACACATTTTAGTTGCATGGTGTCTGTTTAAAAAAACAAAAAGGTGAAACTTCTTTCCTTTAAATTTTGGACATATTTCCTGTCAGGTTCAGATGTCGAGCAGGCCCACTTAGCATGATGGTACTTGGAGGGCATTCTGTGTGAGAAAGGTGTTTGTGTGCTCGGCTAATTTGGTGCAGTAGAACCCCATCTTAAAGCAATCATAGTCAACAGCGGTGTGTCTGCACTTGGACTGTTGAAGGAAGCATTATCTGATGAAATCCTTTTAATTGTAGCCTCAGAGTTAATAGTTAATGTTCCAAGCTACTTGGCATGAAATTGTGCTGTTGGTGGAATGAAGGTTCTCTGTTCTGGAAAACCAGAGAAAATGTGAGGACCGGTGTTGATGTTCACCCCCTCCCCAGCCCCAGATTAACATCTACACGCCATGGCTGTGTGAACCTCTATGCGGGCTGATGATGTCATGGAAACCTGAAGCCAGGTTTATGCATAACTGCATAAAAAATGACGCCTGTCTCCTTCTACAAAAGATCCATTTCCTTTACATATACATTTCTGCAACTGAGTCTTCTCCCCCTCTGCTCTGCTTGCAGCCTCATGGTTATAGAATATCAACGGCCAGCTTGTCTAGGCATTTCGTCCCTTGGTGTGTGGTACTTTAGCCACCCAGAAACATCCAGTTTGTTTCTAATAACCTGTTGAAGCGCTTTACTGTCATTTGAGAATAGTGAATAAAAACATTGAACTGGTTAAACTTGTTTAAATCTTGCAGCAGATGGCACAAGTCATGATTATAAATGACATTTTGAGTAAATGCATTTAGCCAGTTGTGGAACATGTTGACTGTATGTGCCTATAGCATGTAGAATATGAGCTGTCTCCGTTTCAGGTCATTTTACTACCCCAGTTGCACAGCGTCTAGCTAATTTTTGTTTTTTCTTGTCACTTTCTGTGCTACCGTAGCAGTAACTCGCACACTATGTCGAATGAAATTTTCACGTCTAGGAATATCCAGCACCGTCAATGTATAATCCTACATAGTTGTAATGTAATGTGAGAACTGGTGCTGGGAACACAGCAACTGCAGAGACAATCTGAGCAGGCTTATAAAGTAGGCTGCTGTTATCAGCCTTATTTAGTGTGCTGCTACCAGATCCCTGCTGATTAGATGTCTGTCTGCATAATGCTACCATAATTTATGTTAATTATGATTATTCTGCCAATAATCTAATGTCATCATCCTGTTATGAAGGAGGAATTAGGTTATTGTTGCCCTAAAATGAGGCCAGATGTTTGTTTTATTTTGTGTTACCGCTAGGGGGCCATGTTGATCATACAGTAGAACATAGCTGAGCAGATTGGCTTTTTCTATGACAAACAGAACTAAGTGTCTGATGTAGACAGCCGCTGGTCTTGATACTGTTACACCACTGTCACTAAATGAACATTTTGCTCTTCTGTTACCTGATGAACGTACTTCATCCTTCGGAAGGGCTTTGTGCTCAGGTTGTGTACAAAACACCTCATTTGGCTCAGGTTTATATTGACTTGTGTTGGTATGAATATTGGTACCATTATATTGGTCAAAATGATTGTCTAGATACTCTAGGAGGTGTAAAGAGCAGAGACAACCTGACTTTAAGTCTTTAGAATGGGTCAAGATATCCCACAATGCACCTTATTTGCCTTTAAGTCTTTAGAATGGGTCAAGATACACATATCCCACAATGCACCTTATTTGAATCTCTTTATGTACAGAAGGGTCTGTCATTAGACCCTGGATGCCTCCTGGTTGCCCAATAGATTTAGACCGAATCTGAGACCCATGCCTCGATAGTCCTCATGATATCACTATGACACCGTCAGGGTCATTTTTCTAACTTTTGAAAGCTCATGCCAGAATTACAGAAAATATTATTTAACTGTTTTCTTGTGATTGGTAGTACTCTTCATGAGGAGTAAACTGAACTTCACAAGTAACATTGGTGGAGCGTGTCTTTATTGATTCTCATTGCAGCACAAGTGCTGTCTGCTGCGCTTCTGTTCAGGAAACAAAGTCCAGAAAAACAAAAGCCGTTGTTTAGAGCGGAAACAGTTTTCCCACTGTAAACCATGTTACAGATGAATTAAGTCCACACTAGATAGTAATAATGGCTCAAGAGATGGCGACAGATGAATCAAAATAAAGCACTAATCACCAAAACAATTATGAAAACATTAATACTGGACTAATTCTGCAGCATTTCACATCATATGTTATATATCTATTGTGAGCGAGACAAATATGTGTGAGAATTTCAGGGGTGTACCACTGAAGCCCTGCACGATGTCCGCACTTGCACAGGCCATATGGCACTGTGTGCCCAGCTCCTTTTGCCAGCCCCTGCTCTGTGCACACGGGCTAACAGCTTGGTGGACACATAATTAATTTGCTTAGGCGTCTGCCATTTATTGTCCAACCTACATTTTGTTAATTGGACAGATGAGGTTAAAATCAAATGAATGTCTCTGGGTATGTTAAGGCTACTAATTGCACAGAATATACAAGACAGTGCTTGCTTGTGGGAAGACAGAGTCAGGGGTGATATCGTGCAGTGAATACATGTTTTCCTTGTGTGCTCAGTTGGGTTTGTCCACAGAGGACAGGAGGATACAAACATGGATTATGATGGAGAAACGTCAATTATTATCAGTTGAAAAAACAATGAAGGAGCTGCTGAGTGGAGGGATCTCCTTTCTCCAGTCAGACCTGCCTTACACCACTTGGATTCCTTGTAATGTGTCATTTCCTATGTCCTATGTTGCTTACAGCATAATGGAACCTGACATTGCACCACTTTCTCCTTTTCTCCTTTGAGTCATTTTGCCCTTGCTTCTATTAAATTCACTAAACAATAAGTTTATCTTGCAACCAAACTTAAAGATGAATATAATCAACTTAATTGACTAGTAAATGCAAATGTCATTAGGAGCCAAGTATGTGGTGTAAATCTTGATGATGTCTGGTTTTGGTATTTGGTAAACATCAAAAGATGATGATGAAAGTTGTTATCGAAATGATTAGAGAGATAGAAAATGTGTATAAAGAGAAACATAATTAGAAATCCTGAATATAAAATAGGTCTTTCATTGTATTATGTTTTCCATTTAATACAGTTCCTTCATACCGAATAATTAAAACTGGCAGTGTACTCAGATAGCAAATAATTAGCTGAGAATGAATAGAAACATTTAGAACTGTCATAAAAATGATATCATTCTCACTATGTCAGTGTAGATGCAATTTCATGTTAAGGAACTTATTAAAATCATACCAGTATGTCTTTCTGTCTAGGCAGTTTATTTTATTTATTTTTTTTGGGTTGAGGAGTTAAATTATGGGTTTAAGTGCTGAGGTATGGAGACAGTGCACTAAGGCTCAATGACAATACAAATGATTGTGCTCATTCAGGCTTTGAGGGGATGATCTAGCTAGCCAGCGCCTGCAGCAGCTGTGTGGAAGGGGTGTTCATATGGTGCCCCTCGAGCTGAGCAAAACAGGGCACGTTGTCCACGGCGGCAATCCCTGCTGTTGTTAATCACCTGCCTTCCTCCCAAACTCCCCCCGACCCCCAGCTCTTTCTTTCTGTCTTTCCCCTGCACTGATTTGCAGGCGCAGATTAATCAGAGCATGGGGGCCTTGATGAAATTTTGCTGTTATTGTTCCCAATTTTAGCAACATCTTTTATTGTCTTCATCATTCATTTACAGGAGGGAGAAGGGGGGACTGTGTCAATTATGCAAATGATGTTGCACACTTTTGCAGATTACTTCATTCGGTTGCCATTGTTTGTGAGAATTTAATTATTAAATATTATTATACTCATGTTTCCTTCAATTTTGTGAAGCTTTGTTTCAGTGTGATCTCTCCTCCAGCTGCTCATCTTTCTGCTCTGAGCCAGAGTCAGAGCAGCCTGCCTCTCCAAGGCCAAACAAACTCCCCTCAATTTAATGATTTTAAAGTTAGTACCTCACTCTCATGTGCCGGCTCAAAACTACGAGTGGAAAAAGACAGACCACATCCAGTTTAATGACCAGGAATTGAATTCAGGTTTATTCAAAATTGACATTCAATTATGTAGCACCTAATGATATTTTAATCTCCTTTCTTTAATTCCCAGGAATTGGCTTTTCAAAGGCTTTGTCTGGCAGCAACACAGACGGCCTGAATAAAGAATACAGATTGGTATTAGATCCCCGTGATGATAGGGAAATTAAAGCTTTTATAGTTCACACATTCAGAGGAAAGGCAGTGTTCCCTTTTTAGACATTTCAATCGGCGTTTCTTGAAGCCATCACTGCCATCTTTCCTCTGACGTGATAAATTGGAAATTTAAATATTGCAATACATTTTAGAAAGCATTAATCACTTTTTACAAACTCTTATTTGATAATGGTTGATTATTTTGGGGCAGTGGGAAATCTATCACGTGTGTGGGCTGATTATGAGTTGATCATGGTGATTGAGCCTTTTAAGTTTTATCATTTACTATATCAAAGCTATTTCACACAATGTTTAGGTATGTACCGTGGTAGACTTTGTATGGAAAGTCAAAACTAGTGCAACTTCGTTTGAGAAACAGAACTGTAGGTGAATCCCAGTTCCCTTATTTTTATCATTCCTCGCTCGACCCTGAAGCTGTTCTGGTCCCCCATGATGAAGGATGTCCCAGAGCTCTTACTTCTTCTCTGAGGAGTAAGGCCCTAGGAATGAGGAGGCTACCTGGAGGACCCATAACCGAAGATACGCCAGTGCATCCTTCATGGAAGTCTGTTATGGATTGACATGCCCCTTTTTTGGAAATCAGTCTGTGATTGGTTGTTTCACATGAAGGCTCGACAAAAGGACATTTCATATCAATTAAAATGTGTCTCCTTGGTTCCTCTCTCCTCGCATCTTTTCCTTGGATTGAGGGAAACATGGAGGAATTGGGATTCACCTTGTGAGTCAGAAACCTGTGGCTGCTCTTTATTCTAAATGTTGAATCACCACCTGTCCCCACAACTTACTGCTCTCACACAGCCACCAGTGCTCATGGCTCTGAAGTCCATGTGCACTGGAGCTGAAAGGACAAAGTTAATCCACAACTATAGTATTTTGCTAACCGAATAATTGTCTAATTCTATCCCATGTAGTAAACTGAATATCTTATGTCAGGGAGTACTAGCCAGACAAAATCATTTAAAATCTTATAGTCCTAATGATTATCTATATAATTGAAAAAAATACCTAGCAGATGAAAAGAACTGTTAGTTAACAACCCCAATGTGCACGGCCGAGCTAAGACAAGGACCTGGATTTTTTTAACCTCCAAAAATTATATGTAAGAGCCAAAAATTGACTCCTGTGTAAGAGTAACTCTTCAGATCACAGGGTTAATAGCATATATGCTGAGAGCAAAAACAGAATAGCAATTAACATGTTAAATGTATTTATACACATTTATAAATAGGGATGAAATAATAGCAGAGCGACTGTAATGGCAATAAAAAGAAGCCAAACTGGTTAATTTAGTACTAGATTGGTTTTAAACATTTCAATAACTTTCTCACATATATGTTGTCAAACTGGTGGTCCTCGGCCCATCTTTGCTCCTAAAGGGCTCGGCCTTGCCTGGATGCCGCTTTTATACCAAATCATGATCACAGTCACCTGCTGACATCACCTGTTTCACATGGAGTCATTTCATTGTTTTACCTCATCACTGGCCCTGAAATCCAACATCCCAACTTTTTTTGGAATGTGTTGCAGCATCAGGATTGAAGTGTTTATTTTGAACAATGAATAAGACTGATGAGGTTTCACATCAGATAATGTGCTGCTGTTTTGTGTTGAATGTAATACAGGATGATTAATCACTATTTTCAGTTTTAATTTAGATTTTACATGTGGCCCTAACTTTTTTTGATTTGGGGTTGTAGGCATGGAATAACCACCGTAACCTGTTTTTCAATAAAAGTTGAGTACAACCCTACTGTGTTATTACACTGGATCTCACCTAATGACAGCTTATATATTTTACTGTAAATTCACATGTTGTAGCCTCTCAGACCCAGTGTAATGGTAATCTAATAATCCTGTAACGTTACATGGTCAACAGTAAATCTTGCCTGTAGCCCACATTAATAATTAACATGGTCTTTTTCTCAGTTTAACGTTAGCTGGTAGATGGTGGCAGAGGAACATGGCTGATTAATTACCCAGTTACTTTTATAGTCTTGGCACTTTATGTGAACAAGTGTGGCAAGCAAACAGATTCCCACTCATATTTTCAAAACATTCAGTGAACATCATTCTAACGAGTTAACGTCCTTAGCTACGAAGCTACTAACAAGCTAACGTTAGATAGCTGATGCTGAGCTAACATGTTTGCATATTTTCTATAGGCACTAATGTTAACTTGTCTTTCACATTGCCAAGTGACTACCTTACTTAGCCTTTGCATTTTGATGTGTCTGATAAAACGGATTGCCATAGTCACGGTGTTGTTGCTGCAGCTTACAGTCACCTGTGGCAGCACGCGCCATGCATGTGTGAAGTTACACATGATAATAGGAAAGGGAATGACATTCAGCTGGACAGACCCTAATGGTAATGCACAATAAAGAGAGTAAAATAAAATTGTTCTCGAGTCCGAGTCGAGTCTCAAGTCTGTGTGTGTGACTCAAGTCCGAGTCACAAACTCGAGTCCCCATCTCTGGTGGGTACTATTTTTAACTAACTTAACAGACACCTGAAGTTATGTCAAAAAGAAAATAAATGTGGCTAATATCATTAATTTTATCACTTACGTTTTCCATATTTGTGTACAAGTTTGTAAGTTGGAGCACAAATGGACTTAGTGAGATCTCTCACTTGTAGTAAAGTGAATTAGCCATTACTTCTTTTGCCTCCTGCAGCATCACTACTGCCCCTGCCCGATAGCTTCATGTCCTGACAGAGTAATCTTATAGGATTCCTCTGACACTGTTTATCTCATGCACATGGTTTCCTCACCACAGGCCACTGGTGGAATTATACACCAGCTCCACCTTTGACTGAATGGATTTAAAGGGACAGGATGAGGTCATGATGAGACAGCCTCATGAACAGTATTGTGAAGGGAAGCGGCTGGTTCATGAAGGTTTGGGGGCTAGGCCTGAAAAACACAACCTGAGGAACACTTTCTTGCTGATTACTCGTTGACGTTTCCCCGCCTTGTGGGATACTCCTATTTCTGATGGTTGTTCCTACAGTGGGTGTATTCAGCAGCATGTCTGGCGCCACTCGTCATGTTGGCTGTGGCTGGGAGGAACAGCTGTGTGTGTTAACGAGGCCATAGTCACACAGACCAGCAAGGCGGCGGTGCTCCAACAGACCACAGCACCACTCGGGCTCCATAAGGCCTCGGGATATGTAAACAATGACTTAACGAGAATGTGTCATTACTGTAATTAACACAGCTCACGTCAAAGCGCTGTCAGCTTTCAGGAGTTTCAGGAAGGTCTTGCATTACAGTGAAAGTGCTGGCATGCAATGACCAGAGGTCCTCTACACTAACACACTATATACAGAGCATAAACACACTCAATAAAACTGTACATAGAAAGATGTGTAATTTAAACAGCAAATATAAACATCATTATCTACAGAAGTCCCAGTCTATATTTTTATTCATGGTAAAGGTGCAGCAAATGAGATTTTTTGATAACTCAAGTAAAAATGTGATAGGGTGCAGTTTCTGTCCATTATATGTATATTTTAATTTGGGAGTAGCTCAAGCTTTGTGTATTGTTAGTGCTGTGGGTCACATTAGTAGTAAGCGGAGCATTGTACTGTCATTGTAATGTCAAATTTACTCGTTATTCAGCCACGCATCTCAAGTTTACGTTATTGCTAGGAAACCAAATGGGCAGGGCAAATAGCGGTAAGGAGTGGTTTATGAGGTGAGTTTGTTTTGAGGCTCACTAGTCTCTAGCAGGTGAAAAAAAAAAGTGTTACAGTAGTTTTTATTTAAGGTTTTTTTGCTCTAAATGAAACATGAAATGTAATAACATAATTTCAGTTTTACTGGTAGATTTTCTGTTCACATTACTGAATGTTAACATCAAGTTACTTATCCAGAGCATTTCAAACTGACAGACCTGCATAAAATGTCAGTGGCCCAGTTATGTCAAGATGGAACTTTGCTTGTGAGAGCTAGCCCTCACTGGAGTCTGAGTATGTTCAGATCAAATCAAACTAGATCAGGTCTGACTTCAACCTGCGCACTTTTGTAGTGAGATGGTGATGTTAGCGAATCATGTCCCAGTGCATCACCACATCTCATGCTTAGTTTTTAAAGACTTTGTTATAGATTCATGAAATAAAGGTTATAAATTGTACTTTTGTTGCCTACAACAGTTTAACACTGTCACTTTTCTGCACTCTGTCAGTGCTAGTAACACTGTTTACCCAGGGGGTGTAGTGTGAGCAGAACATTAGCAGAGCAGCAGCTTCAGTCCTCTGTCGATGTCAACATAGGATTTGTTCAGGAGCGATACTGACTGTAGTTGATCTGCCTTTTGTCAGTACACCATCAATATATGTTATGTGCATAAAACAGAATAAAATAGAGTTGAAGTGTAAAATGTATCTGTTTCATCAGATGCATGTGAAGACAATGGTGCGACATCATTGTTAACTACAGTATGAACGAATAATTGACAGATAGTACTCTACTGATATATAAAAAGTGTATAACTGAGCTTGAAAATTAGGATTAATGATTAACATTTGTTTTTGGTAACTACTGTAACAAAATGATTTAGCATGAGTGTGTTCTCTGTTCACTTAACCCTCATTGTTGTTAATGTTCCATGTTGCATCCAAGATTTTCAAAAGGTGACCCACAATTACTTTAAGAACTGTACAGAGGTTGACCAAACTTTTATTTTGCTAGGTGCAGACAGACTTCACAACTTTGTTGAGCTGTGGAAACTGCATCTTTTTGTTAAAGTGCGTTCTTTCCACCTAGTGAAAAGGAGAAGGGGATGATGATACAGAGGTCAGTCATCAGATTCATAGTGTGTGCCTTAGACTGCTGGGCCACAAATACCTTGCAAAGAACGACTTAATTTAATCCCCAAATAGACATTGAACTGTGTATGCAGTGATCATAGAGAAAATACAACATCTGTGGAAAAGCAGATGGCAGTTTTGTGTGTAAGTGTGGTTTGAGAACGTTTTGATGCTACTGCTTCATTGTAACTCAAGGTCACCATTGGGATTTACTGTAACTGTTGCATGTTGCCTTTGTCTAGCTACAATCTTTTCAGAAGCACCTGTCAAGTTTTTGTGACATATTTTGTGTTTATTGGAGTGCCAGGTTACCTCTGCTGCACTGGTTTGGTTTGATGCCACCATTGAGGGTGACATAGCTAAAATAAGAACAAAAGTGAAAAAGCTGCAGTCTGCATGAAGAAACCTTATAAATGTAATCTCTAGGCCTTCTTGGCTCCTTTTGTGACCTTGTACTGTTATTTGGACTGGCTTTGGTTGCAGCATATTCAGTTATAGTAGTTGTTTTTGCAGGGAGGCAACATTATTAACAGTTAATCATGGAGCGCAGTTGTCAGCGGGGGTGGCTGCAGTTTTCAAAATGGCCTAATTTCTGGCAATCACAGACTAATTATCTGCATTTGCAATTGTTGTGAATTCACTTTGTGCACGGCAACTTTTAATACAGACTTTATAGTCCAGGGATGAGTTGTTGGTTTATGTGTCTGGAAGAACACCATAGGGTATAACTGCCCCATAAAGCTGTGACAAAACTGCAGAATAATTAAAAAGCTAAATTTTTAATAGAAGACTGTTTCGTGCCAGTGCTGTAATCCATTCCCTGCCATCAGGGATTGTGTAGTATGGATGAAAAACTAATTAGTACATACATCTTTTTTTTCAAATAAAAGAAATTAGTATAGTTTTACAAAATATTATCAAGGTTTTTACTAAAATGGTTTATAATCTGTTTAATAAAAAGACTCAAAACAATAACACTGCACAGGGCTAAATACTGGACAAGGCACAGGGCATTTTTACACAGTCTTTTCTACATAACTAAACGCAAAAGTAAGAGACTTTCAGCTTTATTTTTACATTTATGTGTGAGTTTATCAGACAGAGATAAAGACTGAGAAAATGCCAGAGAAGTAACAAAAATACGTATGTTTGGATCATTAAAAGCAGAATGTATTGTGGCAGTATTATACATTTACTAAAATGGCTTGGGTTGGTATTATTTGAACTAAGACTCATCAGTCAGCGACTTTTTTCCAGTAGTAGTCAGAATCTCTCAAAACTAGCAAATGTCAAAGTCAGTTTTATTTTTAGAGAAGCTTTAAAGAAATTGGACCTGCCTTATCATAAGAACGTTTTATTGGAAACGGTTGAGAAGAAACCAGAACCACACAAGGTAACGAGTACATCTAAAAAATAATATCTTCAGGTTAAAGCCAAAGTATGTGCTTTGACCTCAGTGCAAGGAGATCTGGTAACTTTTTAACATAATTTACTACAGCAGCAAAAAAGCCTGTTCAGCTTTTCCTCATTTTACTGGATCGTCACATCAGACACATCTCTAACCTAATCTAGAAGACGACGTATCGATTGGAGGTGGAGGAGGTTATTATTCAGCCAATTTTAATTCACACACACCCCGAGAGGCCGTGGGGTGATCGGAAATAGAAACGTGTTGGGTAAAATGTGTCGCCATTCTTGATGGCACATTTTAATCACTGAAATCTGTGTGTAGCTTCACTTTTGTAAAGATGTTGGAAGCAATAGTTTGACAAGAGGGTTGCTCTAACAACACTCCCAGTGAGAGAAGAGTCCTATCGGTTTGTGTAACGCTAATCAGGTCAACCTTCCACATAAAAATTGAACATGAGAAAATTAGGACATTAAATTCACTTTTCTGAACTGTATTTTGTATTTGTTACATCAGTGTATCATTAAGATGGCACCAGAATAAGAAACCATCCCTAATCTAGATTATTGAAGTTAATTACCATAACCTTGATTAGTCTCCAACAATACTGCCTCGTGCACAAGGAATTGGTGCTATAAATGTCTAATAAAATGTTTTGGAATAAATCCTTCTGCAGCTGATGTTTAAACCTAAATCAGTCTGTTGATCCAGCTCGGTTTGTTCATTTATCTTAAAATGTAGGAGAATTTCTTCAAGACAGAAATGAACACTTAATTCATAAAATTCATTCTCAGAGGTTTAACTGAAAATTCAAAGTCAAAATGACCACATTGGGATGAAAATTAGTAATGTGAAAAGTAAGTGCTGACTATAGCTATCAGACACATATCCAGTCAGGATGAATGAAAAGCCAAAAAGAGACTGAAGGTAGAATTTCAGTCTGTGCTGAAACAACGACAGCACTAAAGTTGTAGTTTCATCTCATGTATGCTACATTCAAGGGAGACCCACAGATGTTCTAAATATTGTTTCCTAAAACTGGCTCATTAAAGAAAATCAAATAAAGAGACCAAGAATGGGTCATCTTGCCAACTCCATTATGTGTACCTACAGTACAGTACACTGATGTCACTTTCCTGTCTGACTCCACCAATCTGACACGCTGCTTGTCACTGGGTACTCAAAGACCATGAGCCTAGTTTGGAGATGGACAAACTGTTATTGAAACCTTTATAAAGGCAGTGAGTGTGTGTTGCAGAGGAGTGCTGATGTCCTGAGTTCAGATAAACTGATCAGCAGCAGACAGCTGCACAGCCAAGGGGCAGGATGACCAAAACATCTGGATTAGCAAAGAGCAACACAAGAGACGTGTGAGGCAAAACAGATTTGGATTGAAATAGCAAAGCTCATACGTCAGCTGCTGGAACATTTATGTCTTATAGCACCATTTCATCATGCATTAGGTGGCTTGGATGGAGGTCAATCAGTGGTTGTAATTATAGGCTAATTTCAGTAATCTGAATTACAGATGGTATTTTATTCTGGTGCCTGTGGCTGCACCTCCAGGTGTAACGTATGCTAATGTACCATATGGATTTATCAAGATGTACGCTCTGTGTATGTGTATTCACATAAACAGGCATGCATCTTTTTTTTGTGACTATTCCCAAAGTGAAGAATAGCTGCAACTCGCCTACTGTACATAAGTGATCAGTGTAAACGGATGTGACGACCAGGAGACTGGATGTAATCCTGCCCCACTGGCCTATCACACGCAAGTTGATCCAGGCACTCTGAAGCCTTGAATAGAAGTAAACGTACCCAGATTTTCAGATTTATGGTTTTCCTTTTTTCTATTCAAAATTTTAAAGGAAATTGAAAAAAGCTTAATTATACATTGACAAATGAAAAATTCAATTTTAGAAAATTATATTGTCCAGTTTTCTATTGTTTATTTTTATATGGAAAATCAAACTATTATGCATTACATGGACCCCCCGTCTCTCTCTCTCACTCCTCATTTGCCATTAGGCTTTTAATCTCAAGGCCTGCCTACTAGCTCTTTTGTGCTTTCATCTACATGTCACAGTTTTTACTCAGTTGTCATGGAAACTATGATAATATAACTCCATTTGCTGAGGAGATAGCTAGGAAGTGGACCCTGAGTTAAATGTTTTTGTTAGATACACCTAATATTTTTTTGTTCTCTTTACATGTATGTGTACTCACACTCACAAATGAGCCATACACACACGTGTGCTAGGTTTGTGAGGATCCTCGCTGCTGACTGCACGAATTGGCCCCTAACTCTAACCTTAGACACCTCAGCTCTTCTAATCCTCACTCCAAACTTAAACCTAAAGCAGTTCTAGACCTTAAAATGAAAATGTGGAGACCAACCACCATCACATCCCAGAAAAATCTTGAAGATTCAAAAACAGCACATGTAGCCTGAGCTCTAACACACACACAGAGACACACTCACACATCATGCAAAGCAATGAATGGGGTGCTGTGTGGATATCAACGATTGATGACTCTGCAGCACTCATAGAGGCTGTGTGTCCTAGTGTCGTTTTAATTAGTGTTGAGTTACCGGGGCTTACACAGCCAGTGTTTGCTTTAGGCTTGGGGGGGCCACACAGGGGGCTGGCCTCAGTGCTACTCGTTGATGTCTCTTTTGCCCAGCACGAATTGACCTCTCTTCTTCTCTTCACTTACTTATCTCCAAACCAAGATATGTATTTGTGTTATGTAATATTTTTAGCATGTTGTCCTTATTATAAGGACAACATACAATAAGCATGATGATTTTATTGAACAGCAGAAAACATTTTTCAGCGCTTTTGTCACACCTACACTATAACCAATATTCTCATCACTTTTTTATTGTGTCTTTAACAGTGATGGAAATTTGTGAAAAGGTGTTCATTCTATTTGGCACGATGGGACCGTGGTGGACTCATTTCTGTTCACACTGCCTTTTCTTCTTCCTGTCTCTCATTTGCTTTATCTCTGCCTCGCTCTCCCTTTTCCCCTTCACATTCTTTCCTTCAGAGAAAAGATGGCTATGCATTAATGAGTCAATGCGGAGCTGTATTATGTTTAATTAGGTAGTTTATATAATGAGGTGTTCATTTCTAATGGAGGGACATGCTGTGAGCAGCACATCTGCAAGAATAACTCAGGCAATCAGCAGCATGAGGACCCATGGAACTGCAAATGAGACTTACTTACTCAGAAATGAATTATGTCTCAGTGCCTTTCCCAAAGCCCATTAATTAAATCCACTGGCATCAAGGTCTTTTTCTTAATTTCATGTACCATTAGCATAATAAACACAATTTGAGTTAGCACAATGTGATCAGTTTAATGGATGCTATTTATTTTACTTTATTATTTAAAGCTCTGGTAATGGGGGGAGAAACATAAATATATCTCTGTGGCTCCCTCTATGAAAAACTCCCGTCAGGCTCTGGCGTCGACACAGATGCTCGTTTCAGTGGCCCCATACATTTGGAGAGCCGCTGACGCTCTTATGAGACTGGAGAGTGGAAAGGTGGTACATGGCTATAATTTTAGGGCACTAGACTGAGGTTTAGTGTGAATTCACACCAGGATTCACATTCATTAAAAATGGTCTTACAGTCTACTATGTCACAAACTCCTTACTCATAATGTTTGGTGTTCTAAGCTGTACGGTATTTCAGTGTATTTTTTTCAATTAAGTGTGAAGCGAGTTTGGATTTGGAGCAATTTATACACACGGGGCATTTGAGGTGTAAGTGAAATATGTAGTGGCAGGAATCCATGCACCTTCGTTAAAACAATACAAGGGCTTAATGTATGGCAGTGAATTTGTTCTGACCTTAAAGTGACGCCCTGGAGGTGAGATATGATTAGCGTTATTGCTGGGGACAGGTACATCATTATCTCAATGTACCTCGACCATTGCCAAGTTCCATAGCCATACTCCATCCTCTGACTCGGGCACCGGCACAAGACATAATCTCCTCTCAGGAGCAGAAATGCACTTAATCATCTACTCAGGTTTCAGGCGCTGCCCCCGAGTGCTCTCTGTCTAGTAGAAGTACGACGGCTGCTCAGCAGAAATCTACAGTATTGTTTTAAGTTCCCAAATTAATTGCCTAATGGAGTAGGAGGTATAGGGTGTCCTACTTTCCTGGGACGGAGCAATAATTTAACTTGTGCCAGGTGAGGACAAGAAGAAGTTGTATTTCAGGAGAATGTATTTTTTTCTTTAGATAGACGACATCTTTTATTGCCCCAAATACTGTGGAACCCCCTCTCCCACCCTTATTGTCATTAGACAGTCTGGTGTCTTGAAAAGAGAATTACAACCAACTGTTTCTTGTTACTTATATACATGACCAGATACAAAGGTATTCTGGCAGGCAGACATTGACTTTTACACAATGCACTTCAGGGTAGTGTCACACACCAGATACAGTGTGGCTGTGTGTTACCAAGGCAACTTGGCGTGCAAAGATGTGGAGAAAGGATGGTATTTTAAAAGGCGGGATGTCTTTAAAATAGACTCTCATTTCTGGACGATCTAAATGACCAAAGTCAGCCCATTACTTTGGCGTACCTCATCGTAATGGACATTAAAGTGCAGTGATTGAAGGAGAATGGCTCCATGTGTCAAGTGTTGAGTGAAAAAACACATGACACCAAAACCTGTTAGCGTCCTCTGGAGAGACAATGCTCAGAACTCTCTCCTCCTCCTCCTCCTTCACACTCCAGACTCAGGGAGCTGTAAGGCCCAACGATTAGCCCAGGGGTTGAGCTGTGCTCCATTCCAGTTTCACTTTTTTTTGCAAAATGAGAAGTTGGAATGATGTCAAAGTCTGGTGTAATGAAAGTGAGTGTTTTTTTCTATAATAGTTCTCAGGATCGCAGCAAATTATCCAATTATCTTCTTGTTGGAAAAAAAAAACTGGAAATGCTGATGCTCAGAGTTTTTCTTTATGTGTCTGAATGTGTGTGAATTTAGATTGGCAGTTGTTTAAAAGTAAATGCCGCTTGGATGATTATATTGTTACTGGTAATAATTAGAATGCGTCTTTTTGTAATATCTGTTGACCACCGTTTCCAATGACAAAAAGAGTAATACAAGATAAAAAGTAACTGTGGAAAACTAAAGTTATAAATAAAGCTACTGCAGCTTTTGTCAACAAGGGCAAAATAAATAATAATATTAATGCAGACCACTGGTTTAAGTACAGTTGCAATGTTAAAGTCCTACTCAACAATTTGCTTCAGGGGGGAGGCTGCTGAGTGGTAAAACATACCCTCCCTTGTTCTTGTCTGATGTTCTTCCTTTCACTGCTATCCAGGTTTCTTTCCTGCTTCAAAATGTACTTCAAATGGTTTTCTTGGAGTCTTGCTGTCTGAGCTCTCAACTGGGGTTTGCCCATCACAGGAACCTTTGTGTCACGGGTTCTGCGTTGTTTCCACTTCTCTCCGCTCACTTTGGAGGTGCATTC
>NW_018127983.1:1020197-1038593 GCF_001952655.1 Monopterus albus
TAGTGCTAAAATCAAGTTCCAGGAATGCGCGACAGGAGGTGGTGTGTGCGCACACAGCTGTTGCCTGTGATTGGTTAAATGTCCACGTCTTCACACCTCAACTAGAATTATAAGCACGGTGTGTAAACGCATTCACTGGGTTAGAGGCAAAACGTGGACTTCAGTGAGTGGACCGTGGGAAAAGCGGTGAAGATGTCACATTTCTGTGTTTTTTAGCAGCTGTTTTTATAAACTGCTCACACAGTGTCCATTACTGGCTGATTGGTGAACTATGGAGTGATCCTTCACATCCTCTGATCAGGTATGTGTTTGTGTGAAAGGAGCGCAGCCCCTCTCTCTTCTAGAGACCGATACAGCAAAAACCCACAGTGGAAATACAAAGCAGGATGTCAGCGTTAGTCCCATGAGGTTATACCATGGGTGTGAGTTTATGGAGAACTGTATACAGCCTTTCTAGATGGTGCCCATTCATTCCTATGAAAGTTGCTCAGTGGCGCATGATCCAAAAGAAATCGCCATGCTTCGAGATTTCAGCCCTAAAAATGACCTGGATCTTCTGTACGCTCCTGTGTTTTTGGGCCCGCTAGAGCATATGTGCACTTGCGTGGAGCCCAGTCTCCCGCCTGATGCGCCGGGTGACTTTTGGTTGACTCCATGCACACATGAATGGGATAAAATAAAAAATATCTTATGGCCAAACCAGACTTTCCAAATGATATTGGACCCAATGAATCAAATTCTGATAATAAAAAAGAGTCATTTCACAGGGTTTGTGACACTTGTAAAAATGTATTCAGCGTTTTACAGTTGCTTCTTTTCAGCGATCCTCTGTTGGGAAAATGCTTTTGGGGCTAGTGTGTGTGTCATGTGAGTAACGTAGAAACTGTAGTAACGCGGTTTGGCCGCTTTGCCAGGTTTGCTTCACAGCCCAGCGTTGTTGCTGGGTGCTTGGGTGATGTCGGGTGATGGTTAAGGGAAGCACGGGGTGTACCACTCACTGACGTCACACCCAGCTAGTCAGCATCAGATCGCCACAGTGTTCAGCACTTAACAAGGGGGAAACCTGAATTTATCACAGATTCCTAAGACGTTGGCTGTTGGTGCCATCTGTTTACGCTTCCTAACAAGCAATAGCATGTCTAATTATTAATGACATTTATACTAGTGTCAGTCATGGTTCCCTCATAGACTAGTGGTTAAGGCGCAGCGCCCTCACCGCTGCAGCCCGGGTTTGAGTCAGGGTTGTGTCAGGAAGGGCATCCAGCGTAAAATGTGCCAAATGTCAGCATGTGAATTGTCAGTGTGATGATTCGCTGTGGCGACCCCTAACGGGGAAAAGCCCGAAGTGTCAGTCATGTTTCCAGTAAAATCATTAATTTTAAGGTTTCAAAACCAAAGATCAAGCGACATTTTATGATGCTTTCAGTTGCAGAGAGGTGACACAAAAAGACTCAAACTTTGACAGGTCTTCCTGTGGACATTTTGACTTAGAAGCTCTTAACTCCTTACGTTTTTCAGATTTCAAGGCCATTATTACATAAAAAGTAAACCAGAGTATAGTTTTAGGTGAATTAACCATTTTTGACAATATAATTCTAAAGTCATGCAGTGTTGTTGATTAAAACTAGACTAAACTTAATAACAGCATCACTAAAATGTGGCTAAAGCTAATGTCAGAAAACTGAACACAGCTTTCAGCCATTCTGACGGACTATTTCTGTCTGTCATTCAAAATCAATCATCAGCTCAATTGGCCTTTAGTGTAAGCGAAGGTCTCAGTTTGGTTTGATCACGCCATTTTTTTGACATCCCCTGTTAAGAGTGTTTGACACAGAAAAGGGCGTATGAGGATCAGTAGTGCAGCTACATGCTTATGTTACCCTAAGAGTCCTGCTGGCCATTGAGTGGCGCCATGAGCTCATAGCTAATGACTGAAGATCGATGGCCAGAAACTTGACTGTGGTTTGTTTCAGTGTTGTGTTTACCATACAGTGGCTGATGCTGCACCACTGACACACTTCACCCCAGGGAGAAAAAACAGGCTCAGGAAATACATTTGCTCAAGGTGGTTTCAGTTGCTTATTAAATTTTCAACTACATGACAAATCCCTGATTGCATTAGTAAAACAAAACAGTCTATCAGCTACACAAATACCAAATAAAATTCCCTGTCATTTCACTTGGCGCACTCAGTTTTATCATCGGACTTGGTCACAACCAGAAACAGATGATAGGATTTTCTTTTTTATTAACAGGACTGCATGTAAATAAATAAAAAAACAAATCACACTGGGTAAAATGTTTTAACAGTGCCACCAGCAACACATTTGTTTGTCGTGACTCGTATGTGTTTTATTTCTCGGTTTAATTAAATATGCTGCTTGTTCACCATAAAGTTGGCTTTTATTTTGATATTTACTAACTAAACAGCTGTCTGGAAAAAGCGTTTCCCAGCCAACCAGCCATGTGACTCTGGCACCATGTAATTGATTTCAGGGGCAGTCAGACATCCTGCTTTCATACTGTTCATATTAGGCTATAACATCATCTGATCTAATTCTCATACGGCACCTTTTTATTACGTGAAGCATTGGGGTATGATACTGTACTGGCCGAGTCCACTGTGCTTGTTTGACTTGTTCTGTGGCTGGTATGTTAATAGCAAGGGAGTCGATGCTTTTTTATAAGTGAAGGACGGGTCCAAAAAAAAAAAAACATTTCGTAACACTGGAGAAGGTTTTGCTTGTTGCAGAATGAACTCCCCTCCCTGCCCAAATCATTTCTGTACAGTCCCTAACAGTGAATAAATAACTATAAAAATGCATTTTAACCAATATGATGTAACTTCTCTTTTTAACCGTTCTCTATGATGTCTCTCACTGAAGAAAGATTGAAAATGACTGCCAGTGGCACCGTGAGCAGCTGTGGTTTCAGGCTCAGAGCCCACATTCAGACAGGGGTTCATCCAGTCCTTTTTTCAAATATAGACTTATTATTACCTTCCCACAGTAAATTGCTCTAGAGGGCTGGGGAAATGCTGCTCTCTGTTTCTGTAACAGTGGCATCTCAGATATCATTAGGGAAGTACTATGCAGGGGGACAGCAGATCAATGGATTCCACCACAGCAGCATTAGTACACTCTGCGTATGATCATTTTACTGAACAACAACACTGCCTCTGCGTCTCTTACTGGAAACAATTTATGCATTGTTGCAGTGAAATTAATCCCCTGAATTCATAACCCCAATCAGATATTCAATTGGCACTACCCAAAATAATTGTGTGGATGCCTACAGATAAGAAATAAATTCAGAGCATAGACAGAAGCAAGACACAAGCAACACTGCCCATCCAATATCACATGCTGCTTTGCCATCTGTATAAAATAGCACGAGCTTTTGACTTTGTTTTGATTTAATGTTACATTCAGTTTATATTATTTGTAATCCAGAGACATGCAGCCAGTTGAAGTCCACAGAGAAATGCATTGAGGATTTCAGCAGCACAGAGTGGTGCTTTTAGAATATACTTTTGCATGTCAGCATATGTCATGTTGTGAATGTGTCTGGATCATAATATTTTCCTGGAGAAATATTGAATTTGCTGTAATCCAAACATGATCGACATGTTGGGCCCGAATAATTCTCAAATGAAAATACTTAGCATTCAAAATCGACATGCTGAAATTGAAGCCTAATATTATCCAGTGGTATAGCCATCACTTAAATTGTAGACATGTATACAGAGAGCTACAGCAAAAAGGTGGATGTTTGAGAGTTGGAACATAATCCACCAGTACCTCTGTGTGCGCATGAGATGAAGTGTTGGGTAGCAGCAACTACTCAGTGCACTAACAGCTACTGTATTTCTACCAATGTGACTAGAGGAAAAGATTAACTAGGTTTTAGTTGATACATAAACTGTAACATACATTACCAATACATTTTAGAAGTAAGCTCTACAATGTGTTAAACAAGGTTATCACCAAACATTTTAGATATATTGAGAGAGATTGTTCAGAAATGTTTTTGTGTTGTAATTAGGTTTAGGGATTCTGTCAAAACCAGTTGAATGGATGTATTGAATGAGAATCCTTTTGAAACTCATATCACATCTAATTAGGTGTCAGTTCCACATTTGCAAGTAACTTCAGTCATAAATGACTAATATTCAGAGATGGAATTTCGCTTTTGTCTTTGTTTCCTTAAAATTGGGCTTTGTTGGCCTAGAAGCCTGATACCTTACAGTTTTTAGTCATGGCTTAATGTTTCCAACATGAAACTACCACCTGAAAATAAGGATGTGAATCTGTTGAGTCTGTGTCGTACTGGCTGACGATCCAGCATCTCCTCTACTGACAAACCTAAGTATAGCACCTGTAAGTCATAGATAACAAAACTGCATCAGGCCCATTCAAACTGGTGCCCCCCAGATTTCCTTTTATACATTTTCAAATGTGCATCCATATTGTCTACCACTCCCAGCTAATCAGATTTAATAGTTAATCAATATTCAATGCCAATCCATCGCTTTCCATCTTGCATTAGTCCAGATTTGTAACTAAACCATGACTGAGAGACTAGATAATCATTTTAAGTCAGGTTTTAAGATGGTGTGCACCTCTGAGGAGTGCCATCACGCCCATACAGTATGTTGTCTGGACTGGTCCCCACCGAGGTTGCTGCAGGAAAAGGAGAGTTCCATTTTGTGCACATGCATATGACCTCATGTTTGCATGCGATGCAGAAATCTTTTCCGAACTGCAGTTGATAGAAAGCGCTGCCCATTGGTGTTTATTTAACCTAATAAATACCGTAGTTGTATTTCATTTTCACGTTTGTCACAGAACACTGGAAGTGGCTGCAAACAGCACACAGACAACTCTAGAGAAGCGCTGCCAAGCTGTGTTAGCAAGACAGTGCACTGTAAGGTTGCACATCAACTTAATCAGACTTGGAGAGCAGAGAACTCAAGTTTACCTGATTGTTGTTCCTACAGAATTGTTAACATTAACACCTGCTTTGACACAAGAGGGAGGTGGGGCCTTGCATAATTCGTGAGGCCCTACACAGCTTGCCTAAGGGCTTTTTCCATTTTAGGAACCTACTGAAATGTGTCACGCTGAGTAATGCTCATCACAGGTTTTGTGTTTGTTTCCACTATGGGGTGCCCGCTTTGGAGGTGCATTCTGGGAGCAAAATTTTAGCACCCCTCATGAGGTAGAACTAAAATCAAGTACCAGGACTTTGCAGGGGAAGGGGGTGCATCCGCGCAGAGCAGTTGCCAGTGATTAGTTAATTGTCCGCATCTTCAGACCTCAAGCATTAGCATTACAAGCACTGCGTGTAAACATACAGCTGGCTGCACATGCAAGAGAGGAGCAGCCCCTACCTCCTCTGAACAGGGGATGACAGAGAAAAAATACAGTGAAAAAACAAAACAGGATGGTCCGCGTCAACCCCAGAGGCTATGCTTGGTGATGGTTAAGGGAAGTATGAGATATACTACTCATTAGGTTCAGATAGTGGAAACACAGCAGGAAGCAGGCCAGCCGACTGCTTGTTGGACATTTCAATTGCTTAGTTCACTTATGTGTCAGGCTGGCTCTGAATGGTATTGGTATGATATACACACAAGTTTAACTGAAATGTAATGTGATACAACAAGTTCATTTCTCCAAAATAAATGTCATCACTCTAGGTGTTTTTGAATGACAAAAACACACAGTCCACTTGAGTGTGTAGAGCGATGTTTCCTTTCACTCACTAACAGTCTCTGGCTTAAAGAGAGTACATTAACCAGACAATGGGGAGAAAAAGATTTTACTTTAGCCATTGCTAAGCTGAGTAGCGATGCTTGATTAAACTCATCACCAGTGATGTTTGTTATTTTAACTGTTGTGACAGTCAGCATTTCCTAAAAAATAAATTCTAAAGTTCACTAACATTAACATTTTCTACACTGCTCAGTGCTAATGACAAAAGAGTGTGGATTGATTAAAAGAAGCTCGATATGGAATCCGTTTGTATCAGCACTTAGAGAATCCAGGTTTTTATGAAGAGGGAACTGGATCCAAAAGCAAACTGGCTGTTGGAGCCCTAGTTTCAACCCAAACAAAACACAAGCCATAAGTTGTAGTTAATGCCTTTTAAGCAGTTTGAGCCCTGCTTTAATATAGTAGGATTTTTGTGGTGTTCCTGTTTTTGTTAAATTAGTATGAAAACCAAAAACCGAAATGAACTAAAAATGAATTCCTTTTTGTTCTACAAGTCCCATAGTATATGTTACCACACAAAATGGTGTTTTTTCTCACAATTTAAAGTCACATCTTCTCCTGCAGGGCACAATAAATATTTTGTCGAGGTTGTATAAGTTAAGTGACATGGTCACAATGAGAGAAGCTTGCAGTCTGAATTAAAGTTGTGCTCTGTACAAATGCTGTGGCTGCATTAGATTAGCCACAACCTGTAATCTGTCACTTAGCTGCAGCATGCCTTGCTGTTTGAACTGATGTAAACTGCTGTTGTCTGGGCACAGAGCTGGGGAGCGTAATGGGGATTCATTGATCCACTGGTCTTTAGCTGATTGAGTCAGATAATTAAAAAGCCTCTTGTATCAGTTCCATTAAGGATTGTTTGTGCTGCTTTTTTTCTTCTTGCTCTTGTTCTTGAGCAGCAAAACTTGTAGCTCCAGAGAGCTACTGGAGATGAAAAAATATGTCTTTTTGGTCCGATATTTAATGTATTATTTATCCAGTTTGATTATAAGCACACTGATTTTGTGAGCTAGATGAAACATAAACTAACTGGAAGTTGTAACCAAGATTATATGGAGATATTTTTATGCTGGGAAATCACCATGCAGCATGTGAAGGAATGGAAAAGTGGCTGTATAAATCAGAATATTAAGCAGCCTGTGTGATGCGCTGGGATCACACATATCCCTCCAAACAGGATCTGGAGTGACTGTGCTGTCCTGAAGCATGCAGGCTGAGGTCTGCTTTGTACCTCCTCCAACAGGCCAACTGTCCTCTGCTGTCACTGGAAGCTGCGCCAGGCCTCCTCAGCAATGGCTATGATGTCTGCGGCAATGCTGAAAATAGCCATGCTGAGCTCATTAGCAGATTAGGTGTTGCAATGAATCTGTGTGGTTAGAGCTCCACAGCCTGATATTGTTCCTCCAGGATGGCAATTACAGCTGATTGACGTGTTGGCACATGGGGATGGAGGGGTGGAGCCCACAGCTTGTGCCTGTGGAGGGGCTCCACATGAAGGGCAAAATAATCTTCTCTACATCACAAACAGTATCTTAACAACACTATCCTTGTCACTGGCATCAAATGAGAGATCTGTAGTTGTGATGTAAGTCATACTTTACTTTGCTTCATCTGAAATAAGCACTGACTCACTGGTGCTGGGCTGTAGATGCTGCCCAAATTACATGCTGTGAAAAATGAGAGTGTGTACCCACAGTTTGGTTGTTGACTTTGGAGATTGGTATCAAATTTAGATCCTGTGGCTCAAATCCGTCAGCACACTGTGTGTTCCCTTGCATACCTGGATACAGTGGCACCACAGGGTTTACTTGTTATGAATGCCTTGCACTCTCTGGGGTGCCCCATCATGACTTCTAATCAAATGAGTGTGCCCTTTTTAAGTGAATGTTGTATGTGATTCCAAATGACATTCTCACCTCCTTTATTTGGAAGAGATTGACTGACTGACCCCTTTCTTTTAAATGATACAGCTTCATCTGTGGATGTTGAAACTGCATATTTCAAAGGAAATATTGAACTTAATTTCACACAACACCAATGGTGTATAAGCAATGGCAAGAGAATGTTAGATTTTTTTACAAAATGCAGCAAATTTCCAAGTGGTGTAGAGGCCTCTGATTATAGGTTTCTCAAATGGGTCAAATCAGAAAATTCAGGCATGTCAGTCATGAACTCTGTATATGATATGTCTTAAAATGAGGACCTAGGACATGGGAAGAGTGGAGTGGAGGGGCTTTTCTATGTAATAGAGTACAGACAAAAGTAAGGAAATAGTACTGATATTCACTGTGTGTGACTAGATGTACCTATGTCAGAGCTCCAGTAAAGTCTCAGCAATTATAGTGGGGGTCCCTGTGGTCTACCACAAATTAGATTGTCGGCCTCTGTCCATAGTGTAAAAAAATGAAAAGTTCAGACATTAAAATATCACATGCAAATCCAAATTAAAAACTCAGGGTGAAGTTCCCCTTAGGTTGGCCTTCTCTTCTTACCTTGACATTCAACAACTATTTAAACATAAGACCAAACCGCAGGCTATTTTGGACATGACCTTCACAAATATGAAAGACTAGTTAGGGCTGGGTGATATGGAAAAAATCCAATCAAGTAATTTTTTTCATACGAGTTGATATCGATATATACAGTTGAAGTCAGAAGTTTACATACACTTAGGCTGAAGTCATTAAAACAGATTTTTTAACCACTCCACAGATGTCATGTTAACAAACTCTCATTTTGGCAAGTCACTTAGGACATGTACTTTATGCATGACACAATTTTTCCAATGGTTGTTTGCAGATTATTTCACTTATAATTCAATATATCACAATTCCAGTGGGTCAGAAGTTTACATCCACTCAGTTGACTGGGCCTTTTAACAGCCTGGAAAATTCCAGATAATGATGTCATGGTTTTAGAAGCTTCTGATTGGCTAACTGACATCATCTGAATCAATAGGGAGTGCAGCTGTGGATGTATTTTAAGGCCTACCTTCAAACTCAGTCTCTCTTCATTTGACATCATGGGAAAATCAAAAGAAATCAGTCAAGACCTCATAAAAATATTGTGGACTTCCACAAGTTTGGTTCATCCTTGGGAACAATTTCCACACATCTGAAGGTGCCACAATACTATGCAAGTATAAACACCATAGGACAACGCAGCCATCGCTCAGAAAGGAGATGAGTCCTGTCTACTTTCTGGTGTTAGAATGAGCAAGCTAACATGAGGGCATAGTAGAAGTTTGAATGATTTGTTGGAATGACTACTAACACAGGGTGGTTTCTGATGCAGTATAAAAGGAAGCAGAAGGCTGGCTAGTTATTTGGTGAGATATTTGAAATGTTTGGTGACTAAAACAGCAGTTGAAATTTTTGCTAGGGGTAGAAACTGTTTGGTAAGAGTTAGCCTAAATTAGCCTGAATAGAATAAAGGTTGTGTTGGGTGTGTGGGCAAAGAGGGGGGTGGTTCTAGGACAGTGGAATACACTGTTGAGCCTTCTCTGTGTCACAGGCCCAACTCAGTGAAACACCAGTTAATTAGAGGGGGCCCACCTGATGACCTTGTAGACTCCTACACTCACACAGAATTTGTATTTGTGTTGGTGGTAATATAGTTGCAGTCTTACTGAACTGTTAATAGTCTTCTTTTGTTGTTCTTGGTAGAACAGTGTTGAACAACTGAACCCAGCTCTCAGAGGTGACTGCCACTACAAGCCAGCTGGGTCAGCCACTACTTAACCTGAGCAAAAACAATGCAGATGCTGTGTGTCAAGCCACATAGAGTATCTGTTCTTTGCTTGGGTGAGGACAAGGTTCAGGGATGCTTTGTGTTAAGGGTAGGTTAGGTCTGGAAAGTGGTGTTGCTTAGTGGTGGGGCTCTGAAGATTTATGAAAGAATGGCCTGACACTCTACTCTTTGGGGCAAAATAATGGGTAAACTTCATTTAACTTGTATGCTGAGCTTCCATATGAACGTTCTCCCATCCCTTGGCACATTTAACTGTGTATTATTGACAGCCAAAATATCTCCACGCTACCAAACTCCTCGGGCCCTTCTTTTCAACAGTGCCAGTATTCAGAAAATGTCCCAGTAAAGTAAAATGTGGAAGAGCTTGTACTGTGTACCGATGCGTATAGGCCCACTTCAAGCACTGGGGGCAATCGATATTAGCCTCTGAGAGTGCTCAGAATAAATATGACTTCAGTCAAATCATGTTTCATGCTTATCTCTGGGTCAGAAAGAAAATAAATGCAAGACATAGTCATCTGGGGAAGCCATTTCAGCTAGTCCGAGTCCTCACACATAAGGTCTCTCAACCGGAAGGTTGAAGGTTCGAATCTTGGTGCCTGCAGTCCACATGTCAAAGTGTCCTTGGGCAAGACACTGAACTCCCCCGTTGCCCCCGGTGGTTAGAGCCATCGGTTGAGTTGGCGCTGCAGATGGCTGCCTCGTTTCTGTACCGGAACATACTGTATGTAACATACTTGGCCAATAAAGGTGATTATCCTTATCCTTATACTGGCACTGGCACATGACAAGCTTTAGGTTTTTGTCTTCACATTGTAATTATGGGTTACTGAGTGTAAATTGTCAAAAATGTATTTTTATCAGTGTATAATTTTAATCTATAACACAATAAATATAAATAAAAATAAATAATTACTTTCTGAAGCCATCTTCAATATCTTTGTTATATTGCAAATGTGTCAATTATCCTACAGTGGAATCTAGAGGGCAATTCTTCTATCTTCAGGCCTTGTCTTTCTTTCTTGCCCAGTGTTGTTAAAATCCGCACCGCACATCTTCCACGCCCCGCTGATCTGAGGTTATAAGATGCATTTTTCAAAACGGTATGGCTCATTTCAAAGACGTGGAGGCTCCTTGTGCAGGTCCAACCCAGGATGGTAGCGAACCTGCTAGACCCAACAGGCCATGTTCTGTAGCACAGAAAGACTGTGACAAACAATGAGGCAAAACCAGGGTTAACATCGGTTTGGCATGTGAGAGATGGAGAGCATTAAGAGCATCCAAAGGACTAAAATTTGACATGGATGTGGCCTTGTTCCTGCTAGACGCATAATACTGTAGCTGGCTAACGTGTATATGTTGGCATCATTAGCAAGCTAACGTCTGCATTTCATTTGAATTATTCTAGTTGTAATTTTGAGTCATAGTATTTTGTTGTCCAGTTAGCAGAAACCTGCTTGTTTTCCTGGATTAGCAAATGAATTAATTTGGCAAATGTTTGCTCTGTTTTAGTCCAGTCTATGTCAGACATAACACATCCACTCTAGTCCAAATGGAACATGAAATTTCTTGTTTCACATACAACTCACAATTATTTGTGTCAAGTATGTAACATTGAACGTGATGTGATAGTGGTCAGAACATTAGTCCTGTATCTGTATTACTGGGAAATAAACATTTCTCTGTTTAATTTGCTTGCATTACTGCAAATACATCTACTACAAAACAACATTAGACATACGTATGAATATCGCTAAAATGTAAACCCCTTTATTTGACATTGTGTTGCTGCAAAAACGCAGAAAATCATAGGCTCTATATTCCATATACTTTAGTTGGAGCCAGTTATTACTGCTGCGCTACCTGACCGCTACAACTGTCTCCAGCTGTCGTGACCACATATAATGTCTTTTAAGAGACGGCAGGAGGGGAGAAGAGGAGTGGAGGGACTGTCTTTTAAGAGAGGGCAGGAGGGGAGAAGAGGAGTGGAGGGAGAAGAAGAGGGGATACTGTTTGTGTTTGTTTTCCCTTCAAGGTCAGAAATTAGAGGGAGAAGTTAGTTAATACAGCTTTAAATGATCAAAGCCATATAAACTATACAGTACAAGAAGGTGAATACTAAAGTGTCTTTTCTGAATTATGGTCATTTGTAGTCAGTGGGGACATGAACCTGGTCTTTAATTGAATGCCTATAACATGTAGCATTATTATATTTTCACTTTTTTAGTAAAGAGACAGGAGATTGTACCTGCTTTGAATCACCATCAACCGTGTAGCTGACATGAGTGTAGTGAGGTGTAGTGGGATAGTAGTGTGCCTCAAATTATATAGCTTTGGAGATCCATGCATGTATTTATCTGTTGTGCATGCAGAAACACAAACACATTCAGAAATACATTCAGCTCATGCTTAAAAAAAAGTCACTTCTACATTTGTTGTACTAGACAAAAATTCTTCCTGCTGTCTATCCATCAATATAAAGATGAAAATCAGCTATTGCAAGTGTTTTCAGTATGTTCAATGCCATTTTTTATATTCCCTATGTATTATCATAATAATTATCATCTGTAAGTGTAGAGACTAAATGCAAACCTCACTGCAGTGAAAACTTGACAATATCAAATTGGAGTAAAATGGACTTAAAGTGTTAGATTATGTGTTTGCTACATTATGATGAATGTGCTCTCACTTTATGTTAAAAGCCTGAGCCTGACTTGCAGAATAGTCGTAATCAACTCTGTGTTTTTCCGTGTTTCTTGATTTGACTTTTATTGATGTAGATTTTTTATGGCATCTACTCTCTAACTACTTAACTTTAAATCTGCCTCGGCCTTGGCCTTTATCATCTGATAAATGTTTTTCCTCTGAGTGCACGTCAAATCCCCTTACAAGAATTCCATGGCTTTTACCAAAGGCCATTGCACCAGGAAGTAATCTAATAATGAATACAACAACAGTTTACACACTGCCTGCCTTTGTACCCATAATATAAACAATGGAACTGCAAGCACCCAGACCTCCTCTAATGGACTACCAGAGCAAACACGTTCATTTAATCACAAGCCTTTCTTTCAAAGCAAACTGGCCAAGCAGCAGAGGATGAGAGGCTAATGACCCATGAGCAATAAGCAAGTGTTAGACTGAATGTGCTTTCACAACAAGAAGAAAGCTTTTACGGAATAGCGTATCAATATTTTAAAGCAAAGTCTCTGTGGCGTCTCCCACTAACTGGATTAGCTGTTTGATATGTTCTGACAGTATGTTGTTACTGGTACTGCATTTGCTTTGTCTGTCATCTGGTTTTCCCTTGGTAATCTACAGAGCACCGTTATATTTCATAATTTGTTTTGCTATCAGGGCTGATTTGTAAATCTGCAAATTCTAATTAGCCATAGCTACTGTTTCTAATTTATTAAATATTAAATGATTCCTGTGGTGGAGTGTTTCTTTGCATCCCCAGATGAAAGTTTGTGGTATGCACATTCAATGGCCTTTTAGATGTCAGCAGTTTTTTTTAAATGTCCCATTTTGCGAGTGAAGACATTTTTTTCCTTTATTTATTTATTTTTTGATGTGTTTGTGTTTGGAACAGAAGTTATACACCCTGTCAGGCTCTAGTACACAGTGGTACTAGAACTTCATTGTCTTAATAATCTCCTTTGGTCATTTACAACCAGCAAAGCCATCTGATTATAACCCAGGTTACACAGGGCACAGACATGTTTTTCTCATCTATGAGTCTGTATGGTTCTGCAGTTTATAAACCAGGGCCTTGTTTGCTGATAGTCACTAATCTTAGAAGTTAAGTGTGTTTTTATGAACACAGCTTTTTACACGTTTCCTGTCCACGAGTATGCTGTTACGATTTTTTTAATAGCTCCCTCTTGTGCTGAAGTGAATTCAAAATACATTTTAAAGTGTAATGGAATTTAACTGTCAGTAGTACAACAGTAGGCAGCATGGTGGCGCAGTGGTTAGCACCATTACCTCACAGCGAGAAGGTTCTGGGTTCGGGCCCCACCTGGGACCTTTCTGTGTGGAGTTTGCATGTTCTCCCCGTGCTTGCGTGGGTTCTGTCCGGGTACTCCGGCTTCCTCCCACAGTCCAAAGACATGCAGCTTAGGTTGATTGGTGTCTCTAAATTGCCCATAGGAGTGCGTGTGTGTGGTTGTTCGTCTCTGTGTTAGCCCTGCGATAGATTGGTGACCTGTCTAGGGTGTACCCCGCCTTCGCCCGATTGCCGGCCGGGATTGGCTCCGCCGACCCCGTTCAGGGATTAAGCGGTAGAAAATGAGTAGTACAACAGTATATATTAATACATGCATAAATCACAGAGTAAAGAAATGTTTTTTAATTGAAATAATTCAGTATAAAAATGACCTTTTATGTGTAGTGAACTGTTGAAAGCTTAGATTCATGTTACAGTGTGAAAGTAAGTTAAAGGAAGAAAACTGATTGATTTAGCTGCCGAGTGAAAGTTTCATAAACATGACATCCATTGTGAATGTGTGAATATCCTTCTGTGAACATTTCTAGATTAGGCCAATTATATATAATAATGTGTATATACTCTATATCTGGACAAATTGTGGATTAAAAAAAATGAATGTTAGATTTTTTTATTTTTACAAACAATCTTGATACAGATCTCTTAGATTTTTTTAAATATTGTGACCAAACTACATACTGAGTGGGACATTTTACAGTCAAAACGTCATTCTTGTTACTCATCAGCAGACAGCAGGCTGATATCAGATGATTTACTGGACCAGCTCCATGGGAAAACACCATGCACATTATAAATGTTTGGGGGTTGGGGTTGGGGTTGGGGAGTGGGACAGTCTGGGAATCTGGTAAGAGAAATGATCTGTAGTTGTAATGGCATTATGATGCAATATATCAAATTAATTGTCATGCATGTACCTGTGAATGAATGCTAAAATGCATTAAAGAAATAGCAAAAAAGATAATGGAAACTGAAAACAGGACATTAGGAAAGAGGAGTGGAGGAAGATGATGACTGGAAGATTAACTGTGCAAATTAAATGGTTATTTATTTTCCATATGTTCATGAAGTACATGTTTAAAAAGAATAAAACATTTCAGTAAAGTGTAACACCTTCATTTCCTGCTGCAGGTCCTGGACTTGTTAGTCTACAGTGCTTTCTATGAGCAGGTGAAGTTCCAAGGTTTTTGGAAAACAGGGCCCTGGACTATTTCACATACTGCAAACAATGACAGCCTGGATGCCTTTGCATTTGCTCCTCTTGCTTCTTCATGACTCTTCTCCTGCTGTGCTCTCTCAGTTTTATGCTATTTGAAATGTTTTTGAATGCCACTTCTATTCAACTGCCAGACATTTATTGAACGCCCACTTATCTCGAGTGAACTTCACACTAATTAAGTTTTAAGAAACACATCCATCAAGCTATTGAGGCAGTTAATTTACTATTGCAGTGTGAATCTGAATTTCTTCTCAGGATGATACACACATTTCACACCAGACTGTGCTGTGCCTACACAAACTTGATTGAAAAATTTAAAAATAGTATGGCTTTAGTGACCTACTGTAGATGAATGGCACGTTCTTATTAATGCTAGTGTGTATATGTATAAAATGATTCAAATGAAGAAAAACTCTTTTTGTGCATGTCCACAAAAACATTGTGTATCTTAATATTTGTGCCATTCCTAATAGTACTCCCTTTATTTTATCTCACCCCTGTTCTGCCTTCCCTTTTGCATAATAAACCTCCACCCAATTTGTCATGAAATCCCTCATTTGCTGGATACTCAGAAAGCCAGATTATGCTTATTTTTCATTTGGACAGTGGGAGATGGAGCCAGGTGTTTGGCAGCAGCAGAGTGTTCAGGTGTAACTGTGCTGGTGACGGGACATGACGAGCACCCGCAGATGAAGGATGAGGCGTGGAGGATTTTGGGAAGAGGGGCACCCCACGACCTGGTCCCTCAAGACTACCCCCACTGATTGAAAGGAGGTAAAACTTTGTTTTGAATCACTTCTTGCTAGAATCAGCTCCTATTTCTTAATTAGCCAGTTAAAGCCATATTGGAAATACAGCTGTTAATTTGGGAGAAAAGAAGAGAGATTGTGCTTTGCTCAACAAGATTAATTCATGCCTCGTCAGGCAATAGTGATCTGATCTATAAAAAGTCTAATCAGTCAGCGTTGGCTGTCATCATATTAATGCTGAATAATATTGGTATAAAAGCTGTTGTGCTCTGGCATTTTATGAGTGTTATGTCTGCATCTCATTACATTAAAGAGCCCATGGCATGCTTTTCCTTGTTTTCTGACTTATCTACAATGTTACAACAGTGATTTATCAACTTAGACGTGACCTAAAGCTCAAAAAAATGAGGTGAACATATGTTCTAGTATTTCTATGCAGAAGCAACTCGGTTTATACAAGTCTTGCAAACTCTCGCTCGTGAGACTTTTTTTCTACCAAAATAAAGTATTATGTGAGACTTTAAGGATTTCCTTGAATGTGCATGAAGTCCAGGCCATTACACGTTCATGTGAGATTGCTTGACACCCACCGGTGGCCCTGCCATACTGGAAAAATGTTATTTTTGCCTTGTTTGTTATGTATGTTTTCAGTAAAGTTTATTAAAAAAAAAAGACATCCACCGCCATTGTAAAAGCAGAATTGTTCAACTGCGCCTGGTTTTGTGGATATATTTTTCCCTCCTCCTGCTGCACTGTGACCAGAGGATATGGAGAAAAATACAGGGCCTGAGGTTACTGCATGTCTGGGAATGTTCCTGTACAGGGACTCGCTGTTTTACCTGACTGGGTTTAACCTACAAGCAGCTGGCCAGTGGAGCCCCCCCTCGATGGTGAATGATCAGTTCATCAATGCTGGATTTCCACGGAGCACAGTACCTGTTTGGTTTGACTGCTTGAGGACAGTGTGTCTGCAGATTGTGATGTGTTGCAGGTAACACTGTCTAGCGTTTATGTGGCATTTTTAAGTTTGTTAAAGAAGTATCAAATAATGCCATCTTTTGAATGACCTTGTTGAAGTATGCACAGTGCTTGTGGTGCATGAAACAGGGAGGTAAGTCATAAAAACATCTCTTTGAAGAGTTTGGCCCTAAATCATATTAATTATTATTGATGCACATGATTTGAACTTACTGTCTTTTTACCACTAGTGGAACAGTGTTTGGCTGACTTTACTGTTTCTATGTCATGATCAACCAGCTCATGCATCACAAAGGGGTGATGTCATACACAATCAGCAGAAGCAATGTGGCAATAAAAGAGGAGGTCCGGAGGGCTATTTCACAAAAGCAAAACTAAGAAACCAAAGATAACAAGACAAGCAAGGCTTGACCTAGTCTGCAAAGTGGATCCTGGCTTAATACAGTATGTTTCACAAAGGCTATACCAGGTTGGGAAGGTGTGGCTTGGTGATGCCAGGTGTAATTAAGTTGGATGAATACAAGTTCACAGCTTTCTTCAACAGACCATGAGGTCGATCACACATTCACTGATTCTGATATAAAAGCTACATTCCATCTGACCATCCACATCATCATACTGTATATGTGGATGACTTAACGCGTTAAGTTGTCTATAAATACACATTTACTAACCACAGCATAAACCATGAAGATTAATTACAAACATTAATCTACAACCTAAAAGCATAAATATGGTTCATTCCACGAACGGTGGAATGTGAGTGATACCAATCTGGTGAAATTTGGCCTGTTCTTTCTTACATTCTTAAAACTTCTTGTCGTTTAACTTTTAAACTTGATAAATCCAGAACAAGTAGAGCTTAATGTAAAGGAATATTTTGAGTGACTGATGGGCCTATCTCTTTGATATTACTTTCACACTACTTGGCTATTCACACATTCACACACCAGTGTTATCACCAGGAACAACTGGGGGTTCAGTGTCTTGCTCAAGGACACTTCAACATGTTGACTGGACAAGCCGGGAATCAAACCGCTAATCCTCCAGTTAGGAAACAATTCACTCTACCTCCTGAGCCACAGCTGCCCCAGACATAAGTTCTCTAACCTTACAACAATTCTCTCTACAGAAAAAATACATTAACAGGCATTCAACATGATTTTTTTTTAAACTTACGGTTAGGTCCCACCGAGTAGTGGAAACGTCAAGGTCAATAAATCCAACTGGTGATCGCTGCGTTTTCCCCTACAAATCCCTCGCATTACAGATGATCACATACATTCCCAAGAGGTGACGCTGAACCGACAGTAACATCATGGATCGATAGAATCCTTTTGCCAACCTACAACACATCACGTGTGGCACATACACTGGCCTCAAGGAGTCAAAACAGACAGGTACTGTGCTCTGGTGGAATCCAGCATTGATCAGCTGATCATTAACCACTGCGGGGGGCTTCACTGTCCACATTAGACTTGCTCAGGTAAATCAGGAAGTCCCTGTACAGGAACATGCCGTAACCTCATGCCCTGTATTTTTTGCACATCCTCTGGTCAGAATGTGGGCAGCAGAGGGTAAAATATATTCACAAAATCCATGTTCAATCGAAATAATCCCACTTTAAATATGACAACGGTGGATGTTAGGCAAGCTCATATGAATGCACACAGTCAGGAGATTATGACCATTTAAAAAAATCCCTGAAATACCGTGCATGACTTTACATGACTGGAAAAAAAAGTCTCACCAGTGAGAATTCGTAAGACTTGTATAAACAAGTTGCTTGTTACAACATAGGTGCTGTTGCAGTACTTAAGCATGGCATTGGTGTGTCCTCGTCGCCAGATGATTTCTCTTCATTCTGACGGTAGCTTCGCGTATGGTACCTGCTCCATCCCCATGTCTTCCAACGTC
>NW_018127983.1:1038612-1077818 GCF_001952655.1 Monopterus albus
GAACCGAGCTGGTGACGATTGCCTTGTGTTTCATTTATTTTTACAAACGGTACTCCCGAGGAGTGCTGTGCCTTTGCTGTTTGAACTGAGTAACCAAGGAGTGTTTTTGTGGAGTGCTTAACTGAGGAGTGCTTACCTTTTTTGTGTCTAATGAACTGAGGAGTGTTTTGTGTTTCGAAACACGTGTTTCGTTTTTTGTGGACCAGTTAACCAAGGAGTGCTTTACCTTTTGTTTGAACTGATTACCTGAGGAGTGTTTCCTTAATTTTGTTTGAACTGTTTCCTGGCGCCATCTGTTACTCTGCGGGCTCCGTCCTCCTGTCCTGAGGTCTTCTCTTGAGATTTGTGTTAAGTGCCTGGGCTGGCCTAGCTTCGGCACCTGCTCCTGTCTTTGTGCTGTAACGCAAGCCTCTCTCTTCGACTGCCATCGACCTGCTTTGCTGCCTCTGAGACTTCACTACCCCACGCCAGTCCCGGCCTCCTGGGACAACCTTTCCAGCCAGCGGCGCTCTCTCTTTCCAACACTCTCTCAAGCAGGTCATTTGTCCTTGTACCATTTTCATCTTTCTCTCATCTGTCCGTTGTCCTCCCTCACACTCTGCTTTTTTGTTCCAGTACAGTGTGTGACACCTCACCTCCGACCCCGGGTTGCTCCTCCAGCGGTCCAGTCGTTACTGCGGCCCCAGCTGCCCGAGACCCACAGTAGAATCTCCGCGCCTCACACGGGCCGCCTCCTTTATTTTCTCTCGTTTATTTGAAAATAAATATATCTCCAGCCTGGGTACGAGTACTGCACCTTCTTGAGTCCTGCCTTTGTTCAGATACGGCTCGGCCGTAACAGGTGCACCTTGTGTTTTGAGCTATCACAAACAGTCATGATCTTTCATATCTTTATTGAACCCACCCATTAAACATACAATGTCTATTAGACACGCACAATGTTCAGGAGGAATTTTGGACCATTCTCCCTTACAGAATTGCTTCAGCTCAGCCATATTCTTAGGACATACTGTATGGTATGAACAGCTCTCTTGAGCTCATTCCATAGTATGTCTATTGGGTTGAGGTCTGGGCTCTGACTGGGCCACTGTAAAAGGCAGATTTTGTGTCGCTTAAGCCATCCTGTAGTAGATTTACTTCGATGTTTTGGGTGATTGTCCTGCTGCATTACCCAGCTTTCTCTGAGCTTAAGCTTGCAGACAACCACCCTGACATTATTTTGTAGGATACCTTGATAAACCTGGGAATTAATTTTTCCCCTTTATAATTTGCATATGGTTGACTCATGAACAGAGACGTTAACCAACTCCAATGAATCCTTCAAGTCTTTAGGTGTGACTCTAGGGTTCATTTTTACCTCATTGAGAATTCTACATTGTGCCTTCGGAGTGATCTTGGCTTGGTGCCCACTTCTATGGAGAGTAGCCACGGTACCAGATCGTCTCCATAAACAAATAATATGTGTAACTGTGGACTGATGAATGTCAAAAGTCTCTGAGGTGACTTTAACCCTTTCCAACTACATGCAAATCAACTCTTGATCGTAGGTTTTTTGAAATCTTTTTTTTGCGTGACCTGGCTCACATCAGCTGATGCTGCTTGTGAATAGCACATTGACACTTGAGTGTTTGTATAAGTCAAAGTAGTTCTAAGCCACACCTCCATTCTTGTATCATTGATTGGATTCCAGGTTTGCTAACATCTGACTACCATTGATGTTTTGTGATAGCAGAAGGCTAGTGTTTCCATTACTTTTTTCATCATCACTTTGTATTTTTAATGGGTGTGTTCAATAAAACCATGAAAGATTATTACTGCTTGTGTTTTATCGGCTTAGAAATAATTGTGTTTATCTGATCTTATTGATAAGATCAGATAACATTTCATGACTATTTTATGCAGAAAACGAGGGAACTGCAAACAGCACCTTTACTTTCTAATAATGCAGAGGTATGGGTACTGGTCTCAGTGTGATGCAGTGCAGTCTAGCAGTCTTTTGTTAGCATTCTGTATTGCACTAAGGAGGATGTTTTTGACATTGTGGATAAATGCTCAGTGACTTCTTATCCTACAGTAATTCTTAAAGCTGTGCTCTAGTATATTAAAATAAAAATTCATTTTTACATAGCTTGTTTTCCTTTTTATGGAGAATGATTTTGAGCATCTTTATATTTTCAGCCATGTTTGAAATCCAAATCCCTGGGTTTGACTTTTCTATCAAGTTAATTTTGAGGCAAAACTGTAGCATGCCTGCAAGCCAGCTCATCTTAGCACACAACCTCTATCATGTAAGCCACTGAATTGAAATATCCTCTGCTTGAAATATTGACTTTAATATCTCATTTGAAAAATTCATGTAACCTTTTGATGTTAAATCCATACTCAATTTTGCAGAATGTTACAGGAATATGCAGAAAGGGGATAGGAGGCATTATTATGTTTTTTTCTGCAGAGAAATTACATTTTATGGTTGTAACACCAACCTCTCCTGTGTTCTTTTTAGTCCACAAGGGAAAAAGACGAGACCATTAAGGAAAAATGAAAAGAGCTATTGATTGGGCTCTTATGCCTTTTCTATTTGCCTCATTTCCTAAATGCACGATAATAAGGGCTCAGCCACTGAAACTAACAATACTCCTTAATGAAACGAACTCTGAAGAATTAGCCTAAGTTTGCATAATGATTCACAGATGTTTCCATAAATGGATGATATGCATTAGGTTTGTTGTTCTCTGGATTCATGTTCCATTTACTAAATGCACGCTCATCTCCTTATAGCATTATGATGCAATCAAGATATTATTTGATGATTTCTGTTTTGAGAAATGTGTGGCTTGTTATCAGCGATGTCTGGGGTGACATTTTTAAAAGCCGTCATATTAAAATAATGGCACAGTTGATGTATTAGAGCTAATACTAGTAAAATAGGAGCAGCACGTTATAGCAAATACAGAAAAGCATGCTTTTAGCTAATGGAGTTTGTCTTTTAATAGGTAGATGGGCATCACAAAGAGGGAGAGTGAGAAATGAAAAGGCAAGCCATTGTCAAATCCACAGTGTGCCAATAGAGATGAGTGCCTTATTAATTTAGAAATTTGCAAATTGTTTACCCCAGGTGGGCAAAAACATGGTAGGACACATGTTGCCATGTCATCAACCCATGCCATACAGACAGTCTAAGTGTTACTCCATTGCTTAATTAAAATTAGAGTAATGAGAGATGTTTTGCTCCCTCACTTTAATCATTACTTAATTTCACAATACAGTATTTTAAATATTCAATAGAATGTGAATTGGTAACAGTTGCTAAGAGTGTTTTATTCTTTTTTAACAACAAAAAATTTAATGTTATAATTAAAGATTTGTCATTAATATGTCCACTTCTAACTTAGTCCTGTTCACGCATCATTTTTGTCATGCTAGTTTTTCATGTTGGGTAGGTAACAAGCTCTGTAGGAAGGTAATTCTTAATCTTGCCTACAGAGATCTGATTGGTCTTTTCCCCCCGACAAGCAGTGGAAACGACCATTAAGGCCACAAAATCAGAACTAGGGTTTACAGCTGCAGTTGAACCTTGGGGATTTTGATATGGATATGTTTTTGGTTTGGTTTACATGTTGCTTTGGAGCCTTCATACTCAAACACTAGTCCTGAATAGTGCCGTGTGGGGGGGGGACAAACAACCACATGACCACCATGACAGACCCTGGCTTTTGGACTTGTTGCTGATAACAGTCTGGATGGCTCTTTTTGTCTTTGTCCGGAGCACATGGCATCCATTTCTTCCAACAAACCCCTGAAACACTGATTGGTCTGACCACAGTACATGTTCCCCCTGTGCGATGGTCCATCCCAGATGCCTCCAAGCCCAGAGCAGTCGACTGCGCTTCTAGACATTGTTGACATAGGGCTTCCTTTTGGCACAGCACAGTTTTAAGCAGCGTTTATGGATGTAACTACGTATTGTAGTGCCAGACACAGGTGTGCCAAAGTAAAGCTTAGCCCATGTGGTTATATTGCTTATAGAAGAGTGACGATTCCTGATGCGGTGCCGTCCGAGGGATCGGAGAGTACGGTCATCCAGCTTAGGCTTGCGCCCTTTGCCCTTTACTCACTGAAACCCATCCGGATTCTTTGAATCTTTTAATTATGTTATGTACTATAGAGGCTGACATATCCAAATCACTTCCTATCTTTCTCTGAGGAATGTTGTTTTTAATATTTTCAATAATTTTCTCACACATATGTTGGCAAACTGGTGGTCTTCAGCCCATCTTTGCTCCTAAAGGGCTTGGCCTTTCCTGGATGCCTGTAATAATTTGTCACAGTGGTGGTAAATCAGGCGCTGAGGGTGTTTGTATAAATTTTCATTGTCTAGCTCCTGACTGCTGTGTCTCTGACTGGATACATGCACATTTCTGTGGTGCCACTCTTTCTTCTCTCTCCACTGCGACTCCTTAGTAAATATGAACACATCCAATTTCATTGTTTAGTACTGAAAAATAAGTCCCAAAATCAGTTGCACTGATTCTAACAATGCAATTAAACTAACACTTTGGGCCCTAACTAGCTACAAACGCATGATGTGCGGCGCAGGTAGCACATCTGTTGTCTTTTTACCAAGCAGCACTCTGCCAACTTCACGCCAGCAGGTGAACATGGGGTGTGCCCATGTAAAGTTTGGGCATGTTGCTAATATGAGGGTGCACAAAGTGACTGCACCACTGACCAGCAAAAACCAAGGTCTGTGGTCAACAGTCAAACCGTCATTGCTAGTTAATGGATGCTTGGACAATGTTGTGATGCGCATCTGTTTAAATGTGTGCACAATGCTCGTGTACTGTGCTTGTTATACCCTGGGATGTGCTGCACAGGACATGGAATACTTAATAAAAAGATGACAATTGTGTTCACTGGGTGTTGTGCACATCATTATATACGTATTTATAATAAATATTATAATAAATAACACACCTGCTTTACCTCAAAGAGGGTTGTGGGCTCCTTCACCTTGTGCACCATTTCCTCAGTGGAAAATCTTACTGACATCTGACCTGGCAAGTGCACCAGTATGCTAGCAATCCACCAAATGTTCAAACTCACACGTCTCTTAAAGGGGATGTGAGGTTACACACTGATTGGATAATTGCATGTTACACCCAAAACACACCCCTGCTTTAATGAGGAGCTCAAGTACAGCCCTTTTGCTACTTGTTTGGGTGCTTGAACCATTTTCCTCATTGTCAAATTGCCGAAATTACCCAAACACCACTTGCGCCAATACAGTTTGATCAGATTCCGTGGATCCTCAAAATAGGGTTCTTTATATCACAGCAAAAAATACTGTCTATCATGTAACTTACTCATATTCAAAAAGCCCTTGCAAATTTTTTATGAGGTTCAAAATGCATCAGCATTTATTTAAGGCTGTAGGATACACACCACTAATTTGGTGAGCAAATGTGTTTATTTGTTTATAATGAACACTCCAAAGGGCAACATTAATTACCTTTCATAAGTTAATCTTAATTAATTATACTTGTTGTTTTCTTTATTGTATTTTCAGCTGCTTGGACAGATTATATTCTTCAGTAAGATGATCTTGCCCAGGTTTGTCCTACTTTATGCTGCTCATAAACTCTCCTTTGGCTACAACAGCAGCATGTCAAATTGCCATAAGTCTCCAGCGATGGTTGCTGATACATTGATGCTAGGTAAGTTATTTCCTTCTAGGCAAATTATATATTATGTGTCCAAGCAGCATATCTGAACATGAAAGCAAAACAAGGTTATCTCACAGCCCTCACTCCTTTGAGCCAAAAAAGTAAGATCGTTAAGTAAGATGTTAATTATAGTGTCTTTACTCCACAGAATTGTATCATCTAATTTGCTTTGGCTGTTTGGGTTTGCTTTACCTCAGGCTACGTATTTGCATAATGACCATTTGGAGCAGTGTATTGTTGAGCGCACAGAGGTGAGGCTCAGATGGCTTGTTGAAATCAGTTTTCAAAATGTTATTTTTCTCACTGTTCTAGAAATCATTACGATGTTATCCTGGCTTTTATACCATAATGGAACTTTGAAAACAAGAGAGACACACTTGAACGCAGTGTATTGTTGATACCAGCACTGAACTATTTTCTTCACTGTTAAAGCTCTACACAGTAACTTGCTATAATCAGATGCTCACACACCAACTTAAAAGAATGTGGTTCATGACCATTCATAAGTCCTCGACTCTTCTTTTTACTTTGTTATTGTTAAATGCTTACATTTCAAAGCAGTTTCATGACCTTACCATTGTAAATGATGCCCCTTTGTGATGCAGGATTTTCAGCACGTGTCCACTCTTAGCTTTTCTAAGCCAGTGACAAACCCATGGTCATAGTGTCATGCCTCTTGAGCATCTCATGGGAATGTTGCTCAGCACTGAAAGCAGTGACCCTCTGGTAAAGCACATGGTCAGGTCTAGGTGACATTTATCACAGTGATAGCTTAGAAAAAACAGCAGTAGTTTTTAGAGAAGCAGTGCCAGCTCTGAGGTGGTTTATCGTGGGCCCTGTTACAGCTCTTTGCCTGCTACAGCAGCTTCATAGCAGGACAGTTTACCCTGCTGCTCTCTTTTGCTGCCTCAGCTTAGCTCCATCCTCTGTCAGGGGACAGTCGCCTGCGGAGGGGCAGATGGTCTCATTTCTCCCACTGGGACTGTCTCATTCACGTTCAGCAGTGTTGCAGTGCTTTACTTTGCAATCCCTTCCCTAGAAATATGCATAATGTTGTCCGTGCTTGTTGTAAAAGTAATGTTGACAACAGTTTTATAGCTATTTGTAGTTTCTTTATCACTTATACAGTTCAAATGAAAATGGACCATATTAGTGAGATTGCTGGCCTAATTCGGTTAGCCTGTACAAAGTGGGTTGTTGGTCAAGTCAGCTAATGTTGCTGGCACTTTAAGCTAATGATGTGTTTCATCCGTTATTCCAGCAACACAGTTGCAAGTGCTATTCTTACTCTACCCTGCCCAGATTCCTCTGTTGCTGTGGGGACTGAACCCACCTTCTGTTCAAGTGCATGTTTCTCCAACCTTATCCATCTTAGGATTCCCAGCTACCAGGAAGCTCTCCAGTTTTAGCTTCATGTCTTCGCCGGAATTATGAAATCAGTTTTTTTGTGGTCACTTTGATTAGCAAATATTTGTCCACTTTTACATTACTTACATACAGTGGTACAGACTGCCATAGCTGGAAGAGTATGAAAGACTGTTAGATAGTAGTAACTTTGCACCAAAGATCACCTTTTTAATCTGTCATTTGTGGTGGATGTTGTAGCGTGTCTTGTAAAAATCTGAAAGACTGTATGTCATTATATTAATATACATCCACACTTTGCTGTGACCCTTTTCTTTTTCTAATCATTACTTACTCATTTTTACAAATGCAAGTCCTCATACTGATGTACGATATTATTTTCCTGCACACACAGTGGCCGATTTGCCTTGCAATGTCCCACATCTCAACACCTCATTAATATTGCATGATCTTGTTAGTGTCTTCTACCTCTTCTTTACCCCTCCACACCCCGGCTGCAGAAGCTAGAGGGTACATCTAAAAGTCAGCTTACAGCCTCTGCTTTTACCAGACTTGCAGACATGGAATAGGCTCATATCAACTCAAGGATTATCTTCCACTGGCTCCCTTTCAAAAAGTCTTTATGTGGAAGTGTCAAAAGATTTGATTTGATTTGATTTGATTTATTCTTTCAAGCATGTAAAGACAGTTGATATATCAACACACATAATTTTACACATATCCAACAAATGCTAATCCAATATCAATGTGCTTATACCTAGTACATGCTTGAATGGAGTAGGAAGAAGTCAGACTTATCCAGTCCTGCCCCATGACATCATCTTACCATCATTGGTGTGCAAGCAGTATCTCTACATAAATAATTCTCTTCTACACCACACAAGTAATATACTAAAGAATTATTACAAGGTGTTAACATTCATACACCACACCCACAATGTTCCATCTGATTAATCATTAAACCTGTTCTTGCATATATCTTGATTGACACATACCTTTATATTTATGTTTAAACTCGTCAATTCTATTACTATTTTTTATGTCCACACTTTAATTATTCCATAGTTTTACCCCACTTATGGAAATACAAAATCTTTTTTTGGTTGTACGTATAGCATGAATTTTTACATTTAACTGACCCCTTAAATTGTATCCCCCTTCCCTTTCATTAAATAGTTTTTGAATTCCACCAGGTAATAAATTGTTCCTGGCTTTATACATAAACACAGCAGTCTTATATCCCACTAAATCAAAAAATTTTAACATTTTAGACTGTATGAAAGCTCCATTGGTGTGATCTCTATACCCCATCTTATGCACAATTCTTATCACTCTTTTTTGTAATATATACAATGGTTGAAGTGAGCTTTTGTATGTATTTCCCCAGTTTTCAACGTCATACTCTAAGTATGGTAAAATCAATGAAGAATACAAAATACGTAGTGCTTTCCTGTCCAAAATATATCTAACTCTTGCCAATATCGATATATTTTTTGCTATTTTGTGCTGAACATATCTGATATGAGATTTCCAGGAGAATTTGTCATCAACTATGACACCTAGAAATTTAATTTCATATACTCGTTCTATATTAGCTCCCCCGATTTTCAATTGAAGTTCATTATCTAGTCTACGATTCCCAAATACCATAAATTTAGTTTTATCCAAATTCAGAGATAGAATATTACTATCACACCATTTCTTTATCTTCAAGTTCCTGTGAAACCCGTCCAGAGAGTTGCTGTAGGTTTTCACCCGATGCCCATATGGTAGTGTCATCAGCAAAGAGAAGAGATGAGATTAGTTACCTCTCTGCAGTGGAAAATACATTTATTTGTGATTTTCACCCAAATAAACCAAGGGTAAAGAGGAGTAGGTTCTTGACAGTTAGGAATGGGGGCCATACAATATTAAGGGCATGACATAAGGAGGAGCCAGGGCAGGTTTCAAAAAGCATCTCAGTGAATCATTATCATCAGTGTTGTGAGTCTGACACCAATCAGTTGACCCTGCATCACTCTAGATAGAACCATTCCTTACAAAAACATTTTCAGTAGCAGTAAGTCTGCACTGAACTGATGTCCATACAGTATGTGGATTCTCTCCCTCATTACAGCAGGCAGTCAGGGCAGCAGCATCTATATGCTGTGGTAATGATGACCCCACAGAGGCCAGGGGAGAAGACTGCAATGGAGTGGGAGGGAAGGAAAAACAGGAGTAGTGCTTGAATTATAATGCAGTAATGAAAAGGAATAATAACAGGAAGTAACGTCAGGGTTATTCATTAAAATACATCTACACAACAGAAAAAGCACAGCTTGCCCATTTAATAAAAATATGATAAAAGTGTTTTTTAAAAACCTGTAATTTACTTGTTAGTTCTATTGTAAGCATGAATATTAGCTTGTGTCTCTGAGTGCATGTGTGTGTGGTGTATAAGCTCGACTTGTGTAAGTTTGAAGTGTGTGTTGGCTAAGCAATAATCAAAGCAAACCGACTATAGCTGGCAGTTGATGGTGTACTAGTTTTAGATTACTTTGCCTTGTAGATGGCTAATTCATTTTTAAGCTCTTTCACTACCACCGCTCTTGGAAAGGAATGTCTTCTTCTCCGTGACCAGTGAGACAACAGTTTGATTTTTACACCAGGTAGATATTTGGCATCAAAAGACATGCTGTTCAGATTTGGAAAAAAAAAGCACACATTTCAACAGAATTAAGGCAGACAAGGAAGATGTACGATAGCAGTTGTGCTGCAACTAACAATGTTATTTGTTCATTAATGGGCTGATTATTTTCTTAATTAATTGTTTGGACTATTAAATGTCTGAAAAAAGTGAAAAATATCAATAATGTTTTTGTAAAACTCATAATGACATATTCAGATGTCTTGTTTGACCCACAATGCAAAACCCAGAGGGATTCAGTTTACTATGACAAATGAGAAGCTGCATCCAGAGAATGTTTTGCATTTTAGCTTGAAAAATGACTCCAACAATTAACCAGTCATCAAGATAATCTCGGTAAATCCATTATGTTCTGTGCATATCATGACTGAACCTCAGTCAGCACACAGAGCTGCACTCTGTGTTGAAGCTTTAAAGCATGTGACACCTCTTAGTAGCCGTCTTCTGTCAGTTGTCAAAAACAAAGTTTCAGCTGTTAGAGTAGTTCAGCAGTTCTTTACCAGATGGCAATAAAATTAAGAAGAACACAATTAGAAGTATATGCTTATATATTGATTTAATATGTTTATTTACTTTTCATGCAGTGTTTATCATGTTAATAGATGTGTAGCACTGTCCTAACAAGTAAAGCCAGTCAGTGTCTTACTAGCAACAGACAAAAGCTAGTTTTGTTTGAAAGAAGCTTTGCATGTAGTAATGCTGTTCCAGCTAAAGGCCATAATTGCTGTTTAATAACTGTTTACAGGGTGCTTCATCTTCAAAGATTGGAGAAATATGCCGATGTAAGAATTACTGTCATAAACTAACTTGCAACAACACGTACAGCTGCTTTGATAGCTCGGTGCCATTTTTCATGGCTGCACTTTATCTAGCTACAGTATGTAGACATAGTCACTAATAAACACAGCACCAGGTATTGTTTCAGTTAAACCAGCCAGCAGAGTACTACACAATACTTCTAAAATTAAATTAATCCTAAAATGAACCATTACTACTAGGCATAATTTACCATTTCTGCACGGTGAGTGTTGATCAAGACTGTGCATCTCTGGTGCCTCTGAACAGTGGGAGACCCAGAGTGCACGTACAGGCCATCTGCATGCTGAGGTTTCATTCTGGCAGGAAGAAGAACAAGGACCTTTTGTTTCAAAATGAAGTGTTCCACAGAAAAGATGTTTTCACTGGAACTAGGTATAAAATGTGAGACAACCCCATTAAATGCTGGTAATAGCAAATGTAGGTCTGTACAAACAACTTACAAATAACCCATGAGATGACTGATATGTGAGGTTAGCAATTTGTTTTTTAATACAGCTCACAAAACCACCCTGAAAGCACAGCAGTTTTTCTTTAACTAAGATGAGTGTATCATTCAAATGATGTGGTAAATCTACTGAAGGAGAGCACGCCAAACAAGGTATTGTGCGCTAGGAGCGCGTATAAATGTGGGGCGAGAATTCTGAGAACTCTTTGGAGATTACATTTTGTTAATTGCCATCATCCATCAAGCATAACGTTCATAAATGGAATAGCCATTGGACATTTAAGATAATGCTCAAGCATTATGATGGATCACGCTCTCACTGCTTGTGCTCAATCTGGTTAATGTCTGAGATAATAATTTAGTTTTAATCAGTCATATTTTGTGTATTTCAATTGCACTAGCACTCAAGGGCTCTTGTGGTTCACAACTAATAACTGAACAATTCAAAGCATGTAATGTAACAACCAAAACAAATTGTGTGGAATTATTTAGGTTGTTACAATTACCCATATACATTTTAGGCTGTATTATTGTAGCCAGCTAGGGCATTAAATCTGATGCTTTATGTGTGTACCTCAGCTTACAGTAAGTACAAATGGACTTGTGCTGTGCTTGAGTATTTTTTATGCCACTTTTACTTTAACACCATTTCAGAGGGAAATATTGTCCTTTCTTTTATCCACTGCAATTATTTGGCAGCTATAGTTTCTTTGCAGAATATGATTAAAGTATATGACCACATAAAATTCAGTGACTTGTTATACACTAAATTAAGACTTTTACTTTTATAAGTACCTATGTACTTTTACTAAATTATTCCATCTGCTCATGTTTATAGACATAAGTATAGTGGTTCCAGGAAGTATTCACACTGCTTCACCTTTGGCACATTTTACTGAGTTGCAGATTAAATTTTGAATTAATTAAATGGCCATTCAGAAGGATTTCAATTTTTGATTTTTCTTTTTTTATTTGCTGAAACTTTTAAAGCTGTGCAGCCTTTTAGTGTCACATTTTTGAGTGTACTCAGCTTTTCAAACTTCCTTTGTTATGATGGGGAACTTACAGTAGCATCACAAGGTACATGTCATGAGGTCAAAGGTTGTATAATGCATACACCACCACCACCATTGACTAAAAAAAAGACACAAGTGTCAATGTCAATAAATGACAAGCAGGTGGAGCTGTGAGCAAAGTTACGCTCAGGAAAACTCCCAGTAATATTAGATTTAGTGTGTTTTCCAAAGAGACAGATGTGTTGAAGCTTTACTCCTGAGAATGCTCCTAATAGACGAAAAGAGCTTGTTATTACTGTGCAGCCTGCTTCCACACAATTACAGCAAGTCTATGTAGCATGGACTGCCTCTCTGCACTTACTCCATATTTGACACAACTAGAAGGCTAACTGTCTCATTTTAATTGATGTACTTCCACATTTCTGCTTCTTTCTGTGTATTCTGATGCTACTGCTGGTTGGGGCTGTAAGTGACAGTGTGGAGAGGCATTTCTAATCTAGAGGTGGCAAATAATTAGAATAATTTGGGTGTTGTGTGTGCTTGTGTGGGGCAATGGCCTGTATGTACCGCTTGTCATTTTTTCAATTACTTGAGCTGTGGTTAAATGTTCATTTTCAGCAGTCAGCCCAGAGCAAAAACTACTGAGCCCCATTAGGTTTTACCCACAGCCTCACACTCATTAGTTTTCTCCGGTCAGATGAGAGCGAGGGAGAAGCTGGGCCAGCCTTTCAATAGAGGTCAGGGTAGAGTCTGCTGCTCCTTAGTCGCAGTAGAAATGGTTAAGGAGTTTCCAGCCAGTATCCTACAATAGGACGACTCCTCTGAAGATGTGGGTGACCTTTATAAGGCAGATCAGCACACAGTCCTAATTGACCTCATCTCTTTTCCCTTCTCTTTGTCTTTTTCCTTTCTCTCATGTGTGGGAAACTACTGACCTAAGTGGATAAACATGACAGCACAAAACTGGGGATCATGGTTATCTTTGAATCCATATTCCACAGAAAAAAGAGATCACTCACAAATTGTTCCCAGATGTTTAGTCTTTAATTTCCACTTTGACATCATAATGTTTTGACTGCAAGTGATCATAGGTGTAAAGAAATATATTTATACTGATGTAACAATGTGTTAATGGATTAACTCAAAATACATACATACGAGAACCCTGTGCACGTTAATATATACTGGACCCCAAAAAAACCCATATCAAGCTTAGAATAGTTTCATACACAAAGAAAAAATCTGTACAATCATATACAAACTAATATTCCATTATCTGAAAAGGTCTTGGAACACAACAGTAACATACATCATAATATAGACTGGGATACTTTTTTAAATGACTGAAAGTAGTGCAAGGTTGCTGTAGTACAATACATCAAAATGCAAACATTATAATGGTACTGGAATAGCAAGACTAAACTCAGTAAAGTGTTCTTGAGTTGTTGCATCACCAAGATGATAACCTGTCTGATTAAGGTGGACTGCCTCTGTGTTCACTGATTTTGGTTTTCACCATCCTACTAGTTTTGCTCACGTAGACTCCATAATGGCAGGTCGATGAATAAATCACAACTGGCATGATACACATGATACATTAAATAATGCTGCTTTCACCTGTCCTATAATCTGAATGGGAATGGTTGAAGGTAACTTACACTGTGCACATCATCCATGTCATCTTTAACCTTTCTGAGAGACGTTGTAGAGTCTCATCTGTGGTCTGTGTAGCAGTTGTCTGTACTACATATACTTATGATCCCCATACTGACCTGGGATCAGTAATTAAAAAGTAGTTTTCTGAGATTATTATAATGTGTAAGAAATTAAGATTCCTGGAATCTGGATATTGGAAGTGTACATTCTAGCTGCTGCTAATCGGTGCGGGGGCTTTTATCTTCCACTTTGCATCTAGCATGATGCTTCCAAGCACCATTAACCAACGTCCTCTGTTTCCATTGACCTGAGGGATCCTGTCTTGATTTTGTGCCGCCATGGCCCTGCCAGCTAAATGGAGGTTACAGGGAGATGGCATCCATTATTGAGGTATTCAATTCAAATGTCACCTGTTTCCACTTGGCGCTGTTTTCACTTCCTTAATGTTTGCTCAGGGCACAGGGGAGGGTGGAGCAGGGAGGGGGGAGGGTTGAGGAACACCAGTTTTTGTGCCTCGTGGTCTCAGCACTGGGAGGGACTTTATAGCAGACATTAGCAGGGACTGATGCAAGGTGACACCGTTGTAAGATGCGTCACTCCACCTTGCACTCTGACACCTGGACGTTCTCTGGCAGCTCGCTCTACATGGTTTGTATCCTCTTGAGCTCAGGCCTCTAAAACAAGGCTGATTGTAACTATTCATCATCCAGACTCCACTTAATTGGACCAAAAGTAGATTGTAGGGGGGCACAAGCCTCTGAGGTGGGTGTGGACAGAATACAGTTCAGATAGGAGTTGAAAATACTTCAAGTGCTTACATGGAATAAACCCACTTTCTCTCTAAGTGCAGGTTACTTATTTGGCCACTACAGACTCAGCTTTCATTACCTGGTTACCCTCCTGTCAGTCTAATTCAGTCCTATAATCCTTCAACCCAGTTGAAATTAACAGGTAATTTGTAAATGTCACTTTGGGTTAGACACCTCATTTTCTTCCTTTTCCAACAATCCAGCACCCACCAGGTAATTATTCTTGTCTTTTGAATAAGATTTTCATTCACAAATAGAGTTATGGTCCACTAAGTAAATGAGAGTAATTGATGAGGGGAAAAAAATGTGATTTACCGTAACCTATTAGTCAATCAATGACATATTCTAATTTATTTTAGTTACTTTGCTTCAGTTCAAACACCTTTCCACAGACTTGCACCTTGTGTATGATTTGTTTTGCGTAATTTGCTGCTGTTCCCATCCTGTAAAGGGTTCTAAGGTAATGGGTGGATAAGATATTAAGACATAAGACATGAGAAGACATAAATAAGTTAACATGGCATTCGTGTTATTGTAGCTACACAGTGCTACAGCTACCATAACTGGAAGAATTCCAGATTCTATAGATGATGAGCACAGGGGCACGTTTGTAGGTATACTAAAGCTTTTATTAAAGGCCTCTACAGGACCATCAGTGGATGATTTTTGGTCAGATAGATGTTCTGCTTTAATGCCTGTAGGATTGACTTTTTTATCGTATAGAAAAATCTGAACAGGCTTTCTGATTATAAAAGTAACAATTTCACCTGTGATGGGATTCAGCTGTGATGATACTGACAGACTGTATCACCTCACTGTCATTAATATGATCATGTTTTGGGGTTAGCTGCTGGGGCTTTCATAGTATATTGAAGGTTTTAGTAATGATCTCTATTGGTATGATGACCAGGCAGGTAGTGGGATGCCTGTTTCATTTCACTGTGCTAGAGGAGTCTATAAGGAAAATGGTGTCATTAACTGTAATGCACCTGTAAGACAAAAGGCAACATTTAGGCCACATCACAATATTACAACAACTTTAATCCTAGATAATATCTGCTCATTTGAGAACATTACATTGGACCAGCTCCAGATGGTGTGCGCAAAATTTGTTAGTAGCAGTAACTCGGGTCAAACAAAGCATCATTAGCTTACATACAGTCAATTTGCATTTTAAAAATCAAGTCAATTACAAACACAACGGTAATTCGCAGTACCTAACATCAGTGTAAAAGCAATTTATAAATTCATCCAAAAGCAAAACCCAAATAATGAGGAAGTGGGTAGGCTTCAAAGATGACCACCAAATGATCTGACGGGCTGGACAGTAACATGCCTGGGGAGACAAACCATTTAGTGCGTTATAGGTCTATGAGCAGAAAGTTCACACTTTACTGGGATTGAAAACATTTAAGAACCTGTGTAATACTGTTTGTGTGCTAGTGTAAGGCCTTTTGGCTTCTGTTCGCTGAATTAGTTGTTGCCATGAGATTGTCTGTTTTGGTAGTCCAGCAAAAAAGAGCATTACAATAATCCAATCTGCTAGAGACACATCTGCTTGAGATAACTTTGAATGATTGCAAGCTGTTATATTCCTGACATGACTTTCAAGATTAAGACCAGCACCAAGAATGTTTGCATCCTTCTTACTGTAGCTAAGAGACAGTGAATCTAAATTGGAATATATTGTCTGTCTCTGTTTATGAGAAACTAAAACTACACTACTTCCAGTTATAGAAAAGATTTGGACATCCGGCACTTTATGTTGTCACTGCATTTTACCAGCTTGTTGAGACTAACAGAATCATGGAATTTATTAAAACATGTCAAATGCAGCAGTGAGATAAAGCAAAAGTAAAATAGATATTCTTTTACATCTCTGTTGATCTTAAGGTCACTCTGACGGTGGCCGTGTCAGTGCTGTGATTAACTGGTACATGTTACTTTTTAAAAATAATTGTTCAGCTGTTAATACACATCAATTTTCAATATTTTGCTGATGAGAGAAATGTTTGAAATTGGTCCTTAATTACTAATGGCACATGGATCTAGATTCTTTTAATGGTGGGATGAAGGCACACTTGAGAAAGGTAGGGAATGTCCCACCAAGCAACGAGGCATTAACAATAACAGATTAAAGGAGAACACATGAAGGAATTATCTGTTTAGGATGCTGCGACATTGTTTCTGATAAATGCAGCTTTGTCATAAATTAACTGGGCAAACTCATCACATTTATTAGCTGATTAGAATTCTTTGGGAATAGAATTTATGAGGTTTAAAAATTGAAATGGTGGCGATGGGGAGAGGCTTTATATTGATTGTTAATAATCAGCTGACAACTACAGTATATGACCCTCCCTAGATAATTTTATTTCTCAATTGTAATCATGAAGTGTTTTTTTCCATATATTTCAAAGATTACTTGCATTTTTATTTTGTGCCATCAAAGCTCCATTGTGTGATAGCTTCTCTTTTTCAGGGTGCTTCTGGTGGTTGATGTAACCATGTAATCTGAGGTACCGTAAAGCCTTGGAAAAATTATATTACATTACATTACCAAGAAAAAAAAAAACACAAACCAAGTTTCAACAGAATAACTTCGGTCTATTTCCTAACAGATTTTTGGACATGCTTTTCTCATATATCGTGTTTTACTCTGAACTGTTACATGACTATCACTCAAAACTGTACTCGGGCTAATTCCCTAATCAGTCAGTACACTAGCTAAGTGGAATTCAAGACTGATTTGCTGATTTCCCCATGTGATACCCGTGTGCCTCCAGCCTAAAAGCCTCTTTGTGATTGATAAATTCGAGAATTGAGAAGACAGTTAGACTGGGGAAAGGCCTCGCTCATTGAAAATATGGTGTTCGTAATAAAGAGGAAATAGAATTAGCACTGAGAAGGATGAAGGGGAGCAAATTGCTGTAAATATTGTAAAGACTGATCGGCAACCTCCTCCTCCAGACACAGCAGAAAGTCATTATGTGGGTTTTGGATATAGGTTCCCCATGACCGCATATTTATTATCTATCTAAATAGAATCACTTACCTCTGATGCTGGCTCTGATAGCCAGTCACCACAAATATCAGTTCCCTCGGTGCCTCTGCCGGCAATTTTACATAAGGCCAAATGATTATGCGCGTGACCAGACAGGATTGCATTTTGTTGTTAACTTGATTCGTGTTTTCCTATGAGAAATAACCATTTGTGGGGGAGATTTTTTTCCCCTTTCAGAGTGTAAATTCAACACTGTTTGACATCCTCCATGGTGTAAAATGAGGTCAGCGGGAGAAAGTAAAAAAACTCCTTGTATTTCCATGACTGTGAGGTGGCCATAAGCTTCCTCTGTGAGCCCATATCTTTATTCACTCTCCCTTATTTAGTCATTATGGTGCAATTTAGCTGTATTTGTTCTGTGCAGCCATTGTTCAGGAATTAAAAGTTATGGCAGTAAATGTATGTATTACAACTGAGGATGCAGCACAATGCCTTGTCATGAAGGCAAACATATGCAGCATCAAAAGCATGTATGCACATAGGTATTGGCCCATTTATCAAGCCAGGAGAGCTAATTATCTCATACCGTGCGATACTGTTTTCAAGCCATGCATTTCATTTTGCAACATTAAAACATACGTGGTGGAGCAGAAATGGTTTCCATGAGTATGAATACATTAGAAAATTTTGGGAGGCAATGTTGTATTAGAACTCCACAGGGATATCAGCATGCTACACCTCTTTTGGTTTGTCATTCATCTTCCACCACGAGGGCGGAGAAAGAACCAGTGGGTAGTGACGCCTTCAGCCAACTTGGCAGGTTAACGAAGGTAATTTGATTTCATACATAATGGCTGCCCATGCCACACAGGGCTTAATTGCGCTCGGTGTCTGGGCGTCATTCGTGCCATCAATAGAGACCCTGTGTATTTCCTGAAGGTTGTGCAGAGGCAAACAAGTTCCTTATTCAGGTGAGATGGAACCGATAGCTCTGTTTCACCTGCTAATAGTTTATCCTATTTCCCAGGCAGCTGTGGGCTCTGCTGTCACAGTGTGGTGGCGGCAACTCAGTTTTAGTGAGTCAACCAAGTTCATTACTACAGAGCAAACACACACCGTAGTAGACCTTACAGTCCTGGGATGATTCTAAAGAAACATGCTGGTCTTAATGCTGTTCCATTTGTTACACCTTGATTTGATAGCCATGTGGAATCTGTTTTTGTCTGATTCTGCTGATATTTGGAACTTCTAGTCACTTGGGCTATGCTTCAGAGCTGTGTAACTTAGGACTGGAACCATAATGTTTATGAATAATATACACCTAGCATTTTCCAACTACGGTATATAGTAAAACTGAGGGCATGGCTATGCTATTCAACTACATGTACTTTTTAAGTTGGGGTTAATTTGTTTCAGAACAAGCTGGATCCAGATCTGGCGCCTCTCAAATTGTGACTGGCGCCTACGTATTTTGATGGATCCAGCACCTCCTTTACATATGAAAGAAATGGAATATATAAATAATATATAAAAAGTCCATAGTTTTTGTACAACTAGCCTTTTACAACTGCATATTACATTAAAATTTGGATAATTAATACAATAAACAAGCAGTTAGGCTAATTATGTCACAATGTAACCAGCCCAAACAAGTCACACTGGGTCAGGCACATGTTTGGCATGAGGTTGTGTTAGTCAAGGAGCAAAAATATGGAAAAGACGAATTTGCTAAAGTATTTCAAGGTGCAGCAAGGCAAAGCTAATTAGAAATGAGAAGCTAAACAGGCCACACTGGACCCAGTTGGACCCAACTGTTAATGACAAGTGGCTGGATAGCACAGTGGTTAACACCATTTACTGCGGTACAGTTTCCTGTCAAGGAATGATAATTTGTTTGGGGCGACTGTGGTTCAGTGGGTAGAGCAGTCGTCTCCCAATTGGAGGGTTGGGGGTTCGAATCTCGGTGCCTGCAGTCCACGTGTCGAAGTGTCCTTGAACAAGACACTGAACCCTACCCAGGCCCACCTCTTCCAACTTGACATTGGTGTCAAATGTGATGCCCCCAATGGTTAGAGCCATCAGTTCAGTTGGCGCCGCAGATGGCTGCCTCGATTCTTTACTGGAAACAAATTCCTTGTGTGTAACATACTTGGCCAAATAAAGGTTAGAAGGCTAGAAGCCAGTCTGATGGTGAGGTCCTGGATTTCAAATGGACATAGGGCTGAAGCAAAGCATGGGACAACATGAAAGAGGACTACTTGGCCTGTGGAGTGATCTGAAACCTGAATAAATTGCATGTGCACAGAAGGGCTACATTAATTCTACTGAAATGATTAGTATAATAAAAAATGGCAGCCTATAGAGGTCTAATGCTGATGACTGTGAGGGAAACCAAATGTTTCAAAAGGCTTCACCCTTGCCTTCCACTCTGTGTGATGACAGTGGTTCTGCTTGGAGTCTATGTGAAACTGCAGTGAAGTGGTACAATAGCAATTTGGTAAAATTTGTTTTTGTTTGGCCCAGTTACATTCTGGGATTTGATTATGCATCTGTTTAAGCAGAAACCACTGCTTGTAAGCTGGCACCTCTGAAGACTTTCACCTTGTTTATAAAGTTGATATAATCCTTAAAGAGAAACTTAGTCCGCAACTAGGGTGTACACACTAGGCAATCTGTGCCGTACCTGATCACATTTGACACCAATGTCGAGTTGGAAGAGGTGGGCCTGGGTAGGGTTTAGTTGGACTTCAGCATTATATGCACAGTGTGATCGCTGGAATACCAATGCTATGTGCTATGCAAGAGCGCTTCTTTTAGCAGTAACATAAGAGTGTTCCAGCCCAGATCGTTTCAAGTGCAGTGTGAGTGCAGGCTGGGGGCGGTTGTGCTCGGGCACGGTACGAGTCAACAGTGCCTGGTGTGAGTACGACCTAAGATGACTTTAAAAAACAAATTACAGCCTATTTGAGCACCAAAAATCTGCTTTGAATGAAGAATGTTTTTTGACATTTTTGTAAAGGATTACTGTACTCTTTATTTAAATCATGACACCAGACTGCTCAGTATATGAACAATTCAGCTTCTTGTCAACATGCCAGATGTTGACAAGAAGCTCTGTGAAGGATTGAACTGAGGTACAATTTTTTGAATTTGAGTTCCGACCTCAAGCAACGCTGCATTTCATCCAGCCTTTTGTTCCTTTATGTTTTTCATGTCAGGCTGTGTTGCAGCCTCCTGCTTAACCAAGCAAATGTTCTATTCAACTGTTTGGATATACATTAGGAAAAAGAAAAAAGAAAGAGGGCTCCTGACCCATGACTGAGTTATGGGCTGTTTTAAATAACTGAGGGTAATAACATGTTGTTTATTTAATGTTACTGTATTATTAAATCTCTCTTGTGCTTTAAATTTGATGTTGTAATATTCCCAATATAATGTTAATGTGTAGGGGAGCAATACAACCCCAAATATGACATCAGGCTTGCTACTGATTGAACGAATTAGAGGCTGTAGCCTCACAGTCCTAACATGTTTAGCATCAATTGTGCAAGACATTTATAACTCTTATTTATAACACTTAAGTGTCTTCTTATGTAATTTATTGGTCACTACAAACACACAATTAATGCTTTGCTTCTAAGATGCTCCCTTAATGTGGAAACTATACAAACGCAATGGTCACTGAAGAAATTTTTTCAATCTGGAACCTCTTCTCCCTCCATTGACATGCCGGGTCCGTCACCAAGTGATGTTTCGGAACCTCATAATTTACAGATTAAGCACTCGTTGAAGTGTAGGGTAATTGATCTTATGCAAACTTTAAAAATAGGTTAGGTAGTCCAAAGTGCAACAAAAATGAGTACAAAGTGACAAGTCCAACAGAAGTCAGTTTACGTGTGATCACTGTGCATCAAGTGGTCACACTTGGGATTTTAAACCAAGGCCAATTGCATTAACAATGCCTCCACAAGGCAGACTCAACTGGGAGAGGGTGCATGAGGAAGAGGATGAAATATTCATACTGCCAATAATAATGCTGTTCCAAAATGAAGGAATCAGTATACTAGTATATTTTGCAAGCTTGATACGAATCAGGTTTACGCTGGTACGTACTGACTCCAGGAAATAGCCATATGTTGCACGCAAAAGTCCGACACTGACAAAGGCTTTCACGTTCTCTTTTCTAATCCCATTTAATGTGATGTCAAACTAACTACAAGCTATATAAATTAAAGCATTTCAACCATACATAGTTGTATAAAACACACTTGAGTACAGCATGACAAAGTTTCAAGCAGTGCAGCAGTACAGAGATACTTTTCACCCTCTAGGCTTGCCTTAGCTGGACATGGGTGCTACTGGCACCATTCAATACATCAGGATCATTACATGTCAATTCAAATTCGCTGCTGATGCTGGTCTCACAACTTGCTCATCCATGGCACAGACTCTCCCTCGACTTCCCGCATCTGCTGATACTGGAGCCAGCAATATCAGACAGTAAACCATTCTATGGTGTAAAGAATCAGCTAATAAAGCCTATACCAATGGGAGGATAAAAAATGCTTTATCTCCACTAGCACACAGTTTGCCTGACCTGTAGTGGCCATATAGGCACATCTAGTGGAATGATGAAAAACGTGATGGTTCGATACATTTTGACTAGCAACTGACTAGCCAATAACAGAAGGTGCAGTGGTCATCCTAGAAAAACGAGACCATGCGCATTTCACTATTTATGCAAATTTACAATGAAAAACACACACTTGAGTGGCTCTCTGAAAAAAAGGATGATGTGTGGAACTTGGCGTTTCAGTGGCAGATCTAACAGTGTGAGGCCACTGAAAAGTCTACCTCTACACGTGTCGTCCAAGAAGAAAACCACTGCTCACAAAGCGGCACAAAACTAATAAAATTTTGACAAAGAACATGAGATGAGGTCTGATGGTCAGATGAAACTAAAATAAGCTAGTCTGGCTTACATGGGGTCCAGTAAGTTTGGTGTGGATCAGGTCAGGACGGCCACAGTGCCTGCGTAGTGCTGACTGTGAAACATGGAGGTTGGAGAGAGCGCTGACATGGGGCTGCATATGGAGGTTGGAGAGCGCTGACATGGGGCTGCATATGGAGGTTGGAGAGCTCTGACATGGGGCTGCATGAGGGCAAAAGGTGGAGGGGAGATAACACTTATAGATGGCACAGTGAATGCAAGTTTGTATACCCACATAGTGAATGGAAAGATGACTCCCAGTCTCAAGAGGTCTGCAGGAGAGGAATATTCCAACATGAATATGAGCCCAAACACACTGCAAAAATCACACCAGCATTTTTAAAGAAACAAAAATTTAAACTTTGATCTGGCCAAGTACTGTATGTCCTCTTACTTTAATCCAACAGAACATCTTTGGAGGATTTTAAAGCTTTAGGTAGAACAGCAAAGATCAGCTGTCTGTGAAGAAGGGCAGAACATCTTTCCACAGATTGGTATCATCCATACTCAGTGGGATCAGATCCATCACCAGAAATAAAGGTGGAGATGCACAATATTTAAAAAAAATAAAGAAAAATAATGTTATCTCACTACTGACAAGGGTAAAGACATTTATTACACTAAGTTTTTAAATGGACCTTTCACAATAAATTAATTTAGCAAGATTTTTTTAAGGGAATTGGCTTCATTATTCTTGCGCTTTGGCTGCTTTATAATTAGTTAACATTTTAGTGATATTTACCAGGGGTGTACTCAGTTTTGTTGTACAGTGAATATATGGTGAAGTTAAACTGGCATGTATGCAAGATTATTTGGAAAGGTTAACAAGACTATCAGTTTGTATCTGTCCCAGGAAAAGTAGCAAACACAAGGTTGCAGCTCTGCATTTGCTGTACTTTGAACATGACAGTATGTAAATATGGGAAATCAGAGTGGCCAATATTAATAAATAAATTGATGTTATGAAGACATTATGAAAATGTTATTTAATCTTGATTATTTTCAAAATAACAATAATAGCAGGTAATTGTTTTGTTATTTTAGCCATTATTTAAAAATTCTTTTTTCTGGTATTATTACACTGTACAACACCATTTCCCCCCTGCCCCCTATTTATATTATTTCACTTCACACCACAAAGTCTTTGTCTGCCAGAGAAATGATGTGTGATTACTTTTTACCAATTAAAAATAAGTACAATGAAATACATTTTTTATTAGCAGTATTTACATGATCTCTAAGAAATAAAAATAAAAACAGTGTTATTATTGGTTTATTGAAAATGTTAATGGTTATATTTACATATTTCATTTGTACTTATTCATATTATTTATAATGTTTTCATTTTGAGCACTTTTGGCCTCCATATGTGAAAAATTTATAAATAATATTCTGGCTGCATGTTTTTACCAGCTAACCGACTGGGTTTCTGCTCATTTCAGCAGTATGACTTGCTACTGTAGTTTTTTGGGGCACCTGGCCTTTATCTACAAAGAAAGAAAAACTAATAAAAATGGTCTTTAGTCTGTCATCAGTTAATAAACTAAAGAAAAGTATATTTTGTCAGAACCAAATGAGAGCACAAAGTAATGGTAAGTTTGATAGTGTCTGTATTATACCCTTCTAAAAATCTTTTCCTCACCCTATAATTGGATCCTAATCAGCAATTGAATTCTAGCCACTTTCCTACGACCTCTTCATTTGATTATTATCTACAAAGCCGTTGTAGATATTATAGACCATATTCCTTTACTCTACCATACAATCTAAATGGATCTTGTTTCAAAGCCTCAAGGACAACTTGATGAGCTTGACTAGATTGCACTTTCCTGCTTATCTTCATCTACAGGGATGTCTATAAACATCATGATGTGTAAAGATCAAAATAATGTTGTGTTACAAATAAAACAGTAGATGTTCATACTGCAGAAATGCCAAATATTATGCAAAAATATTACGGAGACAATGAATGTTGTAAAACAGTCCTCAAAACCAGTGAATGAGATATCCAGGTGTAGATACTTCTATTTCACTGTGTCTGTGGAGGAAGCTACTTCTCATCATATTATTTCATCATTTGTAGCCTTTTCAGCAGTAGACAGGAGTTGGGAACAGCCTCTTAGTTTGTGGCAATGAGAGCTGCTGTTTAGTGATGTAGAAGTTGATATGACAATTGTTGAGTAATATGTGAAAAATACTGAGCAAAACACCAAAGCAAAGTCCAGTAAAAAGCCAGGATTGTACTGGAGGGGCTCAGGTATCAGTAGATGCATGAATATACTTCTAAGAAGTGCTCCATCCATGGGGGACAATAAATTGAATGCTACAAAATGTCTCTTTTTAAATCCAAAATAATGAATTTCATAGCAATACTTAAAGTCAGTGGAACACGCAGGTAACATTAGGTAAAATGATAGTGAGCGACTGGCAGAAAATAATAAATGAATATGATCAAAAATAAATGTGACAGAGGCTTCGTAATGGGCTGCAGCACATCTTGGATGACAGCATTTGCTACTGCTGCCATACTGGTATTATTCTGTGTTTTCTGGAGCTCAGCCAAGCTGAGTGTTGTGTAATGGCACTGAGAGTGTCGAGTGCTTTGTTGGAATGAGCAATGTTCTTTGCTTTTAGTTGAATATCAACAACCTGAATGTATGGCCTGATGGAAAGTACCCCAGGACCATATTTATCATAATAATATTCATCTGCTTGAACATTTCTTTTTCTTGTTTACAAAAAAATCTTTTTTGTTCCTCTGATTTTGTTTCTTGGATTATCTGGTTTGTTCCAGGAATGTGTGACTCTAAATTCACACAATGCCAACATCTTGTTTGAAGAGGTTTGGTTTGATCCACCTCAGCCTGGCATTTCCTGTAATTGTGAGTATGCAGGAGCAGGGTGCTGGCCAGTTTGGACATCACATCATGCTGGTGGCAAATGAGCGTGTTCTTTAAACAGTTCTCTGTTTTGTGGACAATTTACATAGTTAGTATATTCCGGTCATTTTTTTTATATTCCTGACTTTTTAATCCTTTGTCTTTATTCTAGCCCACAGTGACTTCGTAGGCACATCAGGCTGACTGTTTTTCAGATATAGAAACTTTCCTTTTATAAGGTCAACGTTCATGGCTCTGTAATCTACCATAAAGCCAAAGCCAAAATCCACTTCTGAAAATGGCTCATTAAGATTTTGATCAATCTTGTGCTTTTGGTGAGACAGTCTTAGGAAATGCCATCAGAAAATTGCATTTCCCAATGACATTAGGCGTCCAGTTGACCATCCAATTCCATGTGTTTCTATTGAGATGTTAAGCTCTGATATCATTTGAACCAGAAAACCAGCTTTTTTTTCTCTAAGTGAGGCAATTAAATTTCCTTGATGGTCTCTGAGAGCACTTAGCTTAAGAGAATACACTTCTAAATCAAAAAGCTTTCAATCATCTCAAATCATATTTAGGAGAAATCTGCCCCCCAGTGTAGTGTCACATGCAATGCTATCAACCATGTGACAGACTCCTGCTGATATAGGCAATGTTGGGAAAGGTTACTGTGCATGTCTCTGTGGGCAGTGCATTGGCTGCGACATGTTGTTTGTCGAAGTTGAGATGTAACTTCATATCAAAGACAGGGCAGGATGAGAGGAGCTAACTTTTACTGAAGACAGGCCAGCCAAATTGAGACAGAATGAATCAAAGGACATAAATGACGAGAGCAATAGTTATGGACTGCTCAATTAATTCTATTTTTCTCTTGCAGTACAATCAAATGTGATAGTTGCTATATTAGATTAACATAAAGAATAACTGGAAGTTTTATGCAATCATCTAATCGACAAATTAGATTCACTTGTATTTTTATGTAAAAGCCACAAGACCTGTACCATGTATGGAAGCAGACAATGGCCATAAAGATCTGGGGTTTAATTCCAGCGACTTCAGCCAAACTCCTTACCCAAGTTAAGTTTGTCAAACTCATTTGTTAGTCCTCATCTTCAGTGCCTTTTGTCATGTAAGAGAACAGCGTAACTTCTGGCCTCTTTGTTCAGGTATGTTTTTATTTTCTATCTTAAGCAGTCCCTGCAGTATCAGAACACTGTTGTTGCTACAAGTGTCATAAACTATTTCACTTTTTTTTAAATAGGCCATGTAGGCTTGATTGACTTTCCACTGCTCATCTTGAATTTTAGCAAATGAATTAGACTAAGCCATGTCTGAACAACCCAGTTTTTTTTAATTGGCTTAATTTGAGATGTTAACTTTCTGAATTCAAGCAATTTGAATATAATTTTTGAATCCATGTTTGGATGCTTATGACAGAAAAACATACCTGCACAAAGAGCACAATGATCTTAAGTTACTGTATGCAATTGTGTTTGTATTTTCCAACCGTTAATGTCACTTTTACATATGAAAGAGCTGTGAGGATGAGGGGTAACAGGTGAATTAAACATAACAATGTTGGTTAAGTTTGGCTGGAATTAAACTGAGTATGGTTAATTAATAATATGCTCCTTGGTGTTTTAAATGTGTACTTCTGTAAATAGTAAGCAATATCTACTTGTCAGATATGCTAGCATTAGCAGCTAACTTAAAGTCATAGCGGTAAGAGCGTAACTGTAGAATGAAGTTAGAGCACTGTACTTTCTGTGCACTAATGTGTACACACTAATGTGACATACTGTATTTCAGAGTGGGGTGGAATATATTGGTGGGGTTGGGTTATGAGAGGGATTTAAACTAAATTGTTGAACTATGACTAGATTGCAGGCCTAGTGACACTAACAAGATATGGAGCTGTGGAGCAGTACAGAACAGTAGGATAACACCTCTCTCACCCACGTTGTTAATCCGGAGTAGGAAGCATAGGGGATAAATTAATTAACTGGACCTCAACCACATCCTTTTCAAATTTTAAATGTTTTAGTCAGCTGAAAGTCAAACACACACCTCTTACTATGATATTGCTCTGTTTGCTAATGATCAAGTGCAGTTTTGTGTGCAGTGTTAGCTAGTCGATTGGTTACATTTTTGTACAGTAACATTATTGTTTCTAAAGTTCAAGTTGTGTGAGCAAAAATATTTTATGTTTTACAGGAAGAGAAAATAGAGGCTTTGATATAAAAACACTTTTCTCAAAAGTAACAAGAGAACAATTATAAACTGTATCTTTCATTCACTGTGTCTTTAAGATTAAACAAACAGATGTTGATCCATTTTTTACAAACACGCTTCAATTCATTCTTTGCAGTTTTTCTAGGCTATCTTTGGTCTTCGAACGGCATGTCACATATGCTTGGTTCTTATGACTTATCCTTGGTATCCTAGATGTTACTTAATTTTAATGTAGTTTTTGAATATTGACTATATGAACTTGCTATCTGAATCTCTGACTATGCTAGTTTAGCAGGGGAATTCAGACCATATACATTTTGGTAGATGGTTTTCAAGATATCTCTGTGCTATGAATTCTGTGGCATTTCAGTTAATACCAAGATTTCACATTTAGGCGTTTGGTTGCTTAAAGGTTCCGGAAGGTACAAAAATAGACGATCTTTTTGTGACAGTGTATGTTAAACGCATATGAAGCATTAAACATATAAAAAATTTAGTTAATAAATGTGAGAAAAAAACAAGTATAGGTCTTCTGACAATTCTGAAACAAATGACTGTCCTCTAACTTTCTGTTCACTGGTTTACCATCCTCCTCTATTTTACAACAGCTAATTAGGCAGCTTTTATAACCAGGTTTACTTAACTCTGTCATGCAAGGATAAATTACCATTTTGCACTTCTGACTTAATCATTTTAATTACCACTGGCAATTTATCAGGCTGTCTTCAGGGTATGAATAATTGGAAAGGTTATTAGATGAGAGAATATTCTGTGTATATGAGGATATATGGACTTTATTAAATAATATATGCCAAATTTTGAGGAGATAGGAATATAGAATAAGGATTTTTTTCTTGACTATATAATACAGCTCCTCATATTATAATGTAGCCACTTGCTCCACGATCATTTGTCAGATGCAACCATTTCACAGTTAGCCAGGGTCTATCCTCCTTTGCAGAGATCATCAGCAATAGACAGAAGGCTCGCTGTTACACAGGTTTACACATTGTAATACTTGAGTACATTGGGGTGTGTTTGGGAGGGACTGCCCCTTTTACTGACTTTGTCCTGGCTTTCATTCCCACACTATATCAGCAGCAAAAAGGAATGCATCAGATGCCCCCTCCACACAGATCAAAGAGGAGTGTGCCACACTGCTGTGGTCTTACTTGAGAGACTACCAACATGAAAATACCACATCACAGTCCTCAGTGGGGGGGCTGGCCTGTAATTGTGTCTTGTCATACCTCCAGAGTCCCTCTCACAGCTTCATACCTGACATTTTCCACCAGTGAATTTACTTTTCATTCTTTGGTATTTTGGCAGCAGTTCCACTTGTGACAAGATTTAGCTTTAGCTTCTCCTACCATGTGTATTGTGAGCCAGTGATAAAAGTGTGTGAAAATTGCACTTTGTATGTATCAAGAATGTTACCACCATCAAGAAAGGGTCACATCAAACAAGGGAGAAATGGCTAAATGCACCAGTGTTGTATGGTTTTGTGGTTTATTTGTTTATGCATACCTAACTGTAAAGCATGTTGCTAGGACAGAAACTGCCATGAACAAAAAGAAAAGCCATATCAGTGATCCATCTATGGAATCAAATTTACTATGAAGCCATTTTATGTGATCAACAAAAACCCAAAAGGATATCTATGTGACATTTTACAGTAAAAGTCACTATTACAGATACCGCACCAAATATGACAGTTATTTAACAACAAAGATTATTGATCTCAAATCATTTATAACCAATGGCAGCAGCCATAATGTACAGCATAAGGCTTGCATTTCGCCAGAAAATACCTGAAATGTCTACGGAGTGGATTTATTCAACTGACTTGATACATATTCAAAAGCTGTTGCTGCAAAAAGATGCTGTTCAATCTGCTGTAAACAAAGTCCTCTGTCATTAAACAGTGATTGTATTTTTGGTAAAACAAACAACCTAATATATAATTCTTACGCATATTCCCAATGTTTCAAATTACAAGAGTTGTTAGTGAACCACATAGCATGGCTTATACCAGTTATTAAACACAACTGCCTTACAATGGACATGGAAACATTTTCCTAAGTCATGCTGGGCAACAGTTGTAGCAAAGATTACAGAGGGGCGCTCAGAGGATATGCAAAGCACATTTTTGTTCCAGTGCATATAGACAGTGAATGGACTGCACTTAGAGAGCGCGTTACAAATTTCCATTGCATCCGCCCATTCTCAGACACACTCACATACTGATGGCGGCAGAGGGGCCATGCAAGGTGATGGCCTAACCACCTGGAGCAACTTTAGTGTTTTACCCAAGGACACTTTGACATGTGGAGGAACTGGGGATTGAACTGCCAGCGTGCTGGTGGACAACTCACTCTAACTCCTGAGCCATAGCCGCCCAAGCAACAGAAAACACAAGTCAGTCTACTGTATGTAGGTTATACTAGAGCAAGAAATAGATAATGTATATATCCCATTTAAGACCTTATTTTTCCAATTCCAAACATAGAAAGAGAAAAAATGAGGGCCTAGAAAAAAATCACTGAGAGAACTGTGTTTCTGATATGTTTTAAGACCAGGCTAAGTTGTTTAGTTGGTATATCTGTTTGCAGCAAATAAACACAGAACTGCAAAATAATATAGCAGTCACATTTTTATCTGAACCCAACTTTAATGATGGAACAGCTGGGCTATGTGGAGCCTTCATCCACTAGCGAGGTTGTTTCCATGGGTACAGTTTATGTGTAAGCAATGTAACTTGCAGAAATGTCTATTTTTTGTTGTTTTTTTAATTCATTTAATGTACAGTTTTCTCCATTTCCTCCTAGTTATTCATGATCCAGTTACCTTTACTGCTACAAAACTTTACTGCTACTATTTTCACATCCTAAATTGTGTGTGAAATATATTCCATACATTGACAGCACTTGCTACTAACTTACTTGTCAAATTATTTAGTGATAATAACTGCAAAATTAAAGATTGTACTTTACCAAGACAAAGACTCATTCCACATCACAAATGTTTTTTCAACACACATCCTCTCCTTTGACTTCAACATGATTTGGTGAGTGTTACATTATCATATTCCTTCATAAAGCAGCTTTTTACTGTCTAAAGGCTGGAAAAAAGTTCTTAGTGGCAGCAGGTGGCAACTTTGACTCCTCTTCCTCAGCTTAGAAGTAAATTGGCTGAAAGGCCCCTCAAATTTAAGTGTTAGTAACTACTAAATTTAGTCAGGAACTAATGTGTATGTCCTTGAATATATCAACACAATGATTAGTTCAGCGCAAATACATAGGCTGTCTCAGACGTTTGTGCTGTACCTCTGATTTACTGTAGTGTTCCTTGAGATCTCCTCGTGTTAACGTGCTCTATGTTACTGAGAGGACTGAAGATTAGCATATGACATGACAGATTACATTAAATCATGTCTGTGCTGTACTTTATGACATTAGCCTCTTAGCCCAGGCACAGAGATGCATGCAAATGCTCCGGCAAACCCTCTTATTTAAATCTGCTGCATGACATGGCACCTTTGATATGATTATTAGTCATCTAAGCGACTTGGCTTCACCATCATCAGATAGGAGATGTCAGCGGAGGTGAGAAATGATGGCCACTTTATACATGAACCTTGACAGGCTGCGGTGAAACACTGAAAAGCAGGCATTTGACTGAAAATGTTATTTAACAAAGATATCCACATAGGCAGTCTTTTTTGTTGATTTCCTTGTAAAATGTTTAAAACTTTGGACAAAGAGTATCACTGCCTCCTCAAAAAGAGGAAGTTGTTGAGAATGTGGTTGTTCTTTTCATGTTGTCCAGCTCATTAGTAACAGAAGTCAGCTTGTTTCAGTCATAACTGCTGCCCAGATGGCTCTCCAATCTGCCCTGTGTAAAGAGTGAATCATCATAATAACAGATAATCTGGTGTTTAATGCATGCCTTTTGCTTTATTTTTTTTTATTATGCAGTACAGTAATACATAAATCAAACTTTTTCTCTTTTACATCCTGAAGTGAGATAGATTGTGAGTTACGTATCAAGCAGTCTAAAAGAATCCAGCGTTCTTGATATATAAACCTCATTCTTACCGTCAGTCACATCCGGTGTATGCATATAGTGATACCCAAAGTCTCCCACTCTTTGGGGAGGTAGGGATTGTAGATACTTCTCTCCAATTATTCCCAGTGTCATCGAAGAAGCCCCCAACACCACTTGAGTGTCTTGTCTGTGCTCTGTGGTCTTTAATCTTAATTATAAAGCTATCATTACAGCGCGAACCCTGGGCTGCCAACAGTGGAGCCCTGGGCTCATCTGCTCTGAATCAATCAAATTAAGTTCTGCACTGGAGGACTTTTTCTCTTTTTTTCAATCAGGTCATTTTGATTCTCCCTTATCTCATTTTCATAATTATGCTTGTCCCTTCTCTAATGGATTGAAAATACTCTACCTCCTAAAGCTTTACATGGTCAGGTCTGAACATTTAAACTGTGTTGCAACCTTGATTATCTGACCTTGCTTTAGAACTTTGATAGTAACTGTTTATATTTTTCAGTGGTAAGCTGACCCGCAGTGACAAATTTGTTACTGCAGTGCATGTTAATATAGGCTTCTTAATAGAGGAGGATGAGACAAAAACTAGCCTAATCAATTGATTGTTTATGAGCGTGTGTTAGATATGGAGCTACAGTACATATCTGCAAAGGGTTCCCATTCACTCAAACAGTCAGCTTCTGCTGTAAATCAAGGCAGTAAAATTGAATAAGAGCGAAAAAAAAGTTGCCAACAGTCAATGAAAAATTCTCCCTATCTCAAAGGCAGCCGACATCTTAAAGCAGTGATCAAGTGGAATGGTCAAAGGCATTCAGTACTTCACTGAGAAGTACGGCATATATGTCTGGTGAGTGATAATGTCAGCAGTTGAACGAAACATAATTCATTTTCCCCTAGAAATCAGCAGTATATAGCGTCTTTTGGTTAGACATGCACTTATCAAAATTGTATTTACCATAAAGAGGACATTTACATTTTATTTACTTTTCTTCAGTGATAGCACCCCTTACATTATACTTTTCCAAGTGCCATAAATGTATGGTTATGAACAGTGAGTGTAGTTTGATTGGTGACTTATCTCTGTGGCATACACTACAAAGAGTTTATAATATGGCAACCACATGAGGCACAGAGCCAGTTGACCAGCAGGATTTGACATTGTTATTAGTTGCTGCTTACTCCCATCTGTGATTTATGATACAGAATGCAGGACTACTCATCGTGGTGAGTTTTGAGTTGAAATCTGATCATCTGCTGCCACCACAGCTGACTGGCTAGACTCTTGTCTTTATAGTGGGTTGAAAACAACATGAAGTGTGGGGCGGCTGCGTTGACAGGCTGGGCTGACTTCTTTCCTCTTTTTGCGTGGATTAGCCTAGCTTGCTTGCCTTTATTTGTTCATTTGTATAGCACTTTTAGAAGTAATCATCACAAAGTAATTGCATCACAAAAAGCAACTGAAACAACATTAAGGCAAGAATGTGACACTTTGTTGAATCATGCTAGTGCATGAGACTTGGAATCAGTCCACTGAGCAGCCTTCCCTTTCCTTGTGCTGCTACACTTCCCCCAGCACTTCTGGTATCCATTATAAAATTACAATAAACTGGAATGCTGTAAAACTTACCAGTAAATTATAAATAATTCCAAATCAGCATTTGTTTTGAAATTCCTATTCTCTCTCAGTTCTCTTCATGTGCCATAAGCAGCACAGATATAATTCTTGATCTAGGTCTGAACCAAACTTTGTCAGTGTCTTTTTGCTCTTTTTTTCTTTGAGTCTGTAAACTTTTTAGTCATGTACACTGTCTCAGCTAATACTGGAACTGGGAGATTGCTAACTTGCTTCTCAGCCATAGTGACGTCTGAATCCTCAGTATGCAGGGAGCACTAGACCTGACGTGCGTTTATTGACAGCCTCGAGCTCCTATCCCTTGACGTTGGCCTTCTCTGATTGATCTGACAAACATGTTGAGCTTTTCCTGTCACATTTATAAAGTTGATTTTTGAAGCATTTTACAATCATGGCCAAACATATCGGCACCCCTGCATTTTTGTCAGATAACACACCACTTCACCCAGAAAATTGCTGCAATCACAAATTATTTGGTTCTCTCATGTTTATTTATTTTGTTTGCACTGGAACGACACAAAAAAGCAGAGGGAAAAAAAGCCCAGTCTGATCCACTCCACACAGAACTCCAAAATGGACTGGGCAGAATTATGGACATCCTTTATAAATCATCAGGAATAGTTGTATTTCAAGCATGTGATGCTCCTTTAATTTGTAATGAAACTCATCTGTAGCAACCAACAGGTTCTGGCAACATAGAAATCAAACTTGTAACCAGTTAAAATGGAAAAATGTTGACTCAACCTTTGTGTCGTGTGGATGACACAGCATGGAGAAGAGAGAGAAGAGCAAAGAACTGTCTGAGGATTTGGAAAAGCCTGGACGTCTCAAGGCTCCAAGTCCATCTTCAGAGATCTGGCTGTTCCTGTGTCCACAGTGATCAACATTGTCAAGAGTTTACAGCCCATGGTGCTGTAGCTAATCTCCCTGGACGTGAACGAAAGAGAAAAATAGATGACAGATTCCAATGAAGGATTGTTTGAATGCTGGATAAAGAACCTTGATCAACTTCCAAACAAATTCAAGCCAACCTGCAGCCACAGGGTGCAACACTGTCAGCTCACACTATCTGTCACCATCTGAATGACAAGGAACGCTATGATAGGAGACCCAGGGTGACCCACTGCTGACACAGAGACATAAAAACCCAGACTGGAGTTTGCCAAAACCTACCTGGGGAAGCCACAAACCTTCTGGGAGAATGTCCTGTAGACAGATGAGACTAAAATAGAACTTTTTGGTTGAGCACATCATTGTACTCTCTTCAGAAAATGAAATGAGGCCTTCAAAAGAGAACACTGTTCGTACGTCAATCATGGTGGAGGTTTGCTGATGTTTTTGGGTTGCTGTGCCACTTCAGGCACTGGATGTCTTGACTGTGTGTTTGGCATTATGAAATCTGAAGACCCCCCCCAATAAATTCTAGGGCCCAGTGTCAGAAAGTTGGGTCTCCATCAGAGGTCATGGGTCTTACAGCAGGACAATGACCCAAAGCAGACTTCAAAAAGCACCAGAAATGGTTTCAGATTTCAGTTATTTTGTCCAAAGGTCAGCTAGCAAATGTTAAGATGAGTGGGTCAATAATTGTGTCCAGTCCATGTTTGGAGTTCTGTGTGGAATGGATCAGATTTGGATTTTTTTCTCAGCTTTTTTGTGTCGTTCCGATGCAAACAAAAGAAATAAACATAAGAATACCAAAGAGTTTGATTACAACAGTTTTCTGGGAGAAGAGGTGTGTTATCTGACAGAAATGCAGGGGTGCCAATAATTTAATGTAAAGCCAGCATTGTTTACATCCATTTTTACTTCCCTGCCTTTACCTGAACATCAGTAGAATAATGTGACAATATTGGTAAGACTGTGTATTTCATCACCCGCACATGTTAAAATGCACAGTGTAAACAAAACAGGGACCAAAACAACTGCATAGCACATCTAGACTTCTAAAAATCCACAACCTATACAATCAAGCTCTCTTAGCTAAATTAACTAGCTTCCATTTTGTGGGTGCTTTCTGAGTTGAATATTCTACAGTAACTAATTACCCTACATACAAACCAGTCTTAAGAGTAGGACAGGTCCTGTTCTGAAATGTTGAATGTTGTGAGCAACAGATAGCGGTTGTTGACCAACATTACAATATGTGAGCTTTTATATTATGTACAGAATACACCAAATAGCATTTCCAGAAGGAGTTTACCCTTCTTTTAAAATTTTTAATATATAAACAATAGCTGCAAATCATTGCATTTTCCATTTTGTTTTTTTTTTTACATACGGAGTATATTTAAAAGTGCTGTATAACAAGAAAAATAAAAAAGCATTATTCTGTCCTGAACAGTCGCCTTTGGTGTATGAACTGATTGGGTGATGTCCAGTATATTTTGAGTTCATTGTAATTATTAAGAATGGGGCATATATAATCTGTTCAGTTTCAAAATGTGGTTAGCATTATTCTGTATTTGTAGCTCCAGTCACCCTGTGGATTCTACTCATAATTCATAAGAGATACAATATCCAAATATTCGCAGACTTTGAGTTTACAGAGGAGAAACTCCAATGAAATCCAATACAAAGACAGCCTGTAAGTCACATCATTCAACATTAAAGATGATGAAACAGATCAAAGAGTATATCAATTGCATTTTTCAACTTTCAACAGGCACTGCAGGTACAGTATTACGTCCCACTGTCCATGCCATCTAGTCACAGCACAAAGGGAAAAAGCCTGACAAGTGAGCATATGACAGAGAAGATTAAGTTGAGTTCATAGGTCACATTTCTTTAATGTGCAAACCCTTCAAAATTTCTTTAATTGCTGTCTAGGAGAATGTGATAGCCTTACTTTAATGTGAAACAATGAAAGTCCTCACTGGTTTTAAAATATGCAAAGAGGTACATGCTAACATTAACCATGGCCTACATTATTTATCCTCCTGAAAAGTGTTTTATCAGCACAAAGCCTACTTTACTTTACTTTTAAACATTCAAATTACAGTGGAACTACAATAGCTACAGTATTGTGCAAGAAAAGGGCTCTTTTACATTTGATATTAAAATTGTAGCTGCAACTTATAAAGGAGCTGTATTTTTTCAGTGTTGGTTACAGACATTCAAGAAACAATGAGTGTTCATTGTCTGCTCACAGTAAATCCAGTAACATGTTCAGTTCTGACCAAAGGAAAGCTCAAATCAGCATTAATTGCCAAAATAAAATATATCACATGTCCCCTTTTTGCAGATTATATTGTAATATAATGTGAATTCAAATATTAGTATGGAATGCAAGGTGTATTACACTGCATTTCATATATTTAGTTCCACTGTGAGCAAATATTTCAGATTTATTTCGGAACATTTGTCAGGCTTGAACTTGAACTTGAATATGCACAAAAACCAGGGTATCACAGCAAAACCATGCAGTCATAAATTAATAGATTAAACTGTAGCAAGTTACTTTGTGTTTCTTAGTCTTGGGTGCTTGATTCTTTCCCTGATGTGAGCTTTATTTACATTGCAGGAGGTTTTAGAGGGAGAGGGAAAAGCTTTTACTGTGGTTTACACTGGCCATGTATCACTGGGTTTACTAAAAACTAAAGAGCTGTTCCTTGCTTTTTAGCACTCAGTCTTTTCCCCGGCTCTTTATTCCCTAACACCCATCACAATTTTGGTCTGGTATGTGACTGCTAATTTATCCTTTCAATGTATGATATCCTGTCATCTCCTCATTTGTCCCTGAGTGTTTCTAATCTGAGATAATTCCAGTCAAATCCTTTGATTGTGTGTTTGGACCTGATCCATCTCTAAAGAAGCATTTTAATGGGCTTCATGGCACTTGGTGTAAAGTCATTTATCTAGTGGATTGGTTGTGAATGCTTGTTTTAATAAGTGCTCTTCATGAATAGTAGGAGATGTGCCATTTAATTAGGCAGAGTGTAGACCTATCCCTTCCCCACAAGTTTTACAAGGTTTTTATTTAATTTTATCTTTATTTGAAACTGAATACTTTGATAGAGAAGGTATGGAAAAGATTTTGTATCTATATAAAGAGAAACCTCTGTGATCTTGTGATTTTAGAAAGGTTTTGACATTCATTCTAAGACAACCTGGGTAATACTGTATAAACAGTGCAACCACTGACAGTGATAAAAACAAATTCTTTGATACAAATATATGCATGAACATTAGATACACTACATTTGTTCATAACATATTAATAAGCAATCACAGCATAAAAGAAAAGCATATTTTAAAGAGCCCATGGTATGTTTTTCCTTGTTTTCTGACTTATCTACGATGTTACAATGGTGAATTCTCATCTTAGATGCGACCCAAAGCTCAAAAAATGAGGTGAACATATGTTCTAGTATTTCAATGCAGAAGTGACTTGGTCTATACAAGTCTTGCAAACTCTCGTTCCTCACCAAATTGGCAAAAAGTTATACAGCCTTGTTTGTTATGTATGTTTTTCATAAAAAAAAAAAAAAAAAAATCACCAGTGCCACTTTAAAAGCGGAATTTTTCAACTGTGTTTGGTTTTGTGGATATATTTTCCCTCCTGCTGTTGCACAGTGACCAGAGGATGTGGAGAAAAATACAGGGCCTGAGGTTACTGCATGTCTGGGAATGTTTCTGTACAGGGACTCGCTGTTTTACCTGACTGGGTCTAACCTACAAGCAGCCAGCCAGTGAAGTCACTGCCATGGGGCACGATACCCGTTTGTTTTGACTGCTTGAGGCCAGTGTGTCTGCCCCATGTGATGTTACACATCTCTGTTCATCAGTACATATACCGTAGTTTACCTATCTATGGAGGAGAAATTCAAATTAATTAATGCCATCGTGGTCCATTGTGCTGTCCACTTGTGACACAACACCGGCAGCAGGAGTTGTGCATGTTCACGAACTATCCTCTTGTTTTTAGGAAGGCTTTGTTAGGGAAGCTCAGACATGGAAATGAACGAGCAATAAAGACGGACCCAGGTAGCTGGCTTCAGTGCAAGTAGTGACAGATTTATTTACAGTGTAAGTCAAAGTGCAATAGACAGATAGGTGCTGAATGATATGGAGTAACCGGGTGTCGATCTGAGGCAGAGAAAAACAGTCACTGGTGAGATGGATGGTTATGGATCGGGCTGTGGACGCTGGGGTCACTCCTGAGCTAGTCGTGGTTGAAGCGATGATGGCTGAGGAGACAGGAGCATGCATAGATAGCTAATGGAGACTGTGCATCGACCTGTATGGTGGAGACTGGTTGGGTTGAGAAGTCCCAGGGTCCAGAGGAGAGGTCCATAGTCAAAGACAAAAAGAACACAGGAGCAAGGGGTAAAATGTAATAGATAAAAGACGATATAACTGGCAAACTAGAAGAAAACAGCAAGCAAAAGGGCCTGAAAATATGTATTGAACTGGCAAGGGAGTGAACGGTGAGCAGGGTATAAGTAGGGAGGAAACTAATAAGGTGCAGCTGGTGATGATTATGGGAAATAGGACAGGTGTGTCAGATAGTGTGATCAGGGTAAGGAAGCAAAACTAGAGTGAGAAAAGGAAGAGAGGAAGGTGCAGCCGGGCAAACCTGACAGGCTTTTTGGTTTTATTATTCTGAAAAAGTCATAGACCATTTAGAGTTATGAGGGGTGCCAAGCTAATCTAGAGGTACCCCAGTTTAAACATTAAATGATATTAAATGGAAACAAGCAAAATGAGCAGCCATGGGGACATTAACCAAATATATGACAGTCATTTAGGAATAACCCACTTAAGAAAATAAGCTCAGCAGGGTTTAGGCTAGTCAGGTAAACAGAACACATAATATTGAATTGGTATCCAAAGTCTAGATGGGTGTGCAGTTTACAGTAATAACTAGAAATTTATGGAAATTTTCAGG
>NW_018127983.1:1077985-1078502 GCF_001952655.1 Monopterus albus
AATACCGACTGCCACCAGTGCTGTTGACCTCCAGGGTGCTGGCAGAAATTGGACTACTGTTGGTCGAAGAAGGAAAGGAGGTAGAAGGATTTGTAGACAGAGAGAGAAGAGGAAAGGCAGGAGTATAGGTCTGAGAATAGGGACTCTTAACATTGGCACAATGGCAAGGAATGGTAGAGAGCTGGCGGATATGATGGAGAGAAGGAAGGTAGATATACTGTGTGTGCAGGAGACCAGGTGGATGGGTAGCAAAGCGCATAGCATTGGAGGGAGATACAAACTGTTTTATTATGTTGTGGACAGGAAGAGAAATGGGGTAGGAGTGATCCTGAAGGAGGAGCTCATGAGGAATGTTTTAGAGGTGAAAAGAGTGTCAGACAGGGTGATCAGTTTGAAGTTGGAAATTGAAGGGGTAATGTTGAATGTAGTCAGTGGTTATGCTCCATAAGTAGGGTGTGAGTTAGAAGAGAAGGAGAGATTCTGGAGTGAGTTAGATGAGGTGATGGAGAGTATTCCC
>NW_018127983.1:1079441-1081378 GCF_001952655.1 Monopterus albus
ATGAACGAGAGGGAGGGAAGTGGAACGGTGAGGTTACAGGGGGCTGAGGTCAAGAAGGTGCAGGAGTTTAAGTATTTGGGGTCAACAGTCCAGTGTGATGGGGAGTGTAGGAAAGAGGGGAAGAGGCGAGTGCAGGCGGGTTGGAGTGGGTGGAGAAAGGTGTCAGGAGTGTTGTGTGACAGAAGAGTGTCAGCAAGAATCCAAGGAAAGGTGTACAAGACAGTAGTGAGACCAGCTATGCTGTATGGGTTAGAGACTGTAGCAGTGAGGAAAAGACAAGAGGCAGAGATGGAGGTAGCAGAGATGAGGATGTTGAGGTTCTCTTTAGGAGTGACCAGGATGGACAGGATTAGGAATGAGCACATCAGAAGGACAGCTCAGGTCAGCTGTTTTGGGGACAAGGTCAGAGAGGCCAGATTGAGATGGTTTGGACATGTGCAGAGGAGGGATAGTGGTTATATTGGTAGAAGGATGTTGGAGATGGAGCTGCCAGGCAAGAGGTCAAGAGGAAGGCCAAAGAGGAGATATATGGATGTGCTAAAAGAGGACATGAAGTTAACTGGGGTGAGAGTAGTGGATGCCGAGGGTAGAGGTAGGGGGAAACAGATGATTCGCTGTGGCAAACCCTAATGGGAACAGCCGAAAGAAGAAGTTAGGGTTAACTTTACCCCGAACTGTGACCCAACTTCTGGAAAAAGTTGACAGTTTCCAGGCAAGGTTTACAGCTTGTAAATCAAGCATCTTGTCTGCAGCCAGGTCTTGTAATTTTTCAAACAGCAAGTCTTTTATTTTACCCAGAAGTAAACAAATGCAGGCTTTTAGGAATAAGGCTCAGCTATAAATTTTTTCCCTTGATCATGCAATACATGTCATTTATTTAAATGCAAAACTTTTGTTGCAGAACAGATCAACAACCAGAGATAGCTAACTGAGTGAGGTGTACAATAACTGTGTGTACAGAAATATCACCAACCTGATGCTTATGATGAATTCTGTTCCTTCAAGCCATGTTACATGCCCGCCCTAGAATTCACCATCAGGGGAACAACAACAGTCAACAGCCAGGGGGAAGGATAGGCTGGCTATATTCGCTCGGCAGGGCTGGAAGGTCATATGGGCCTGAAGACGGGGAGGTTGTAGTGCCCGCCGTAAGGTTGGGGCGCTGGTAGGGCAGCAGTCCTTGTTGTGGGGGCTGTGCTGGGACTGTAGAACTATCCAAGTCCAGGTAAGCAGGCTTAAGGTGGTTCTTGGAAATGTGCTTGCACCTGCTGCCAATGTCCGCCAACCAGTGCTTGTTGCTAGGCTTGAGGATCCTGTGAAAGCCAAGTCAGATGAAAACACAATCTGTCAATCACAGGATGGCAAGGATGTGAGGGCTAGGAAAACCAGGTCTGAGGTAGGAATGGGGCAAAAACCCTGGCATTTTCCGAGAGGGAGGACTGTTGTTGTATGGGAGACCCAGGGGCCGTGGTTTGGTGAATGAAGTCCCTATGAACTCTCAACGGCTGACGGTAGATCAATTCGGCAGATGATGCCCAGAGGTTGGCCTTGAGAGCCATTCTAAAGGCCTTTTCACACCGAACGCGACGCGAATTAGCGAGATGAAAAAGCGAAAAAAACGCAGGCGAATTTAACGCACCAAAAGTATTCACACCGAACGCGACGCGAATAAACGATATTTTCTTAAAACGTCGCGCTACATAGATGGACTCCACATCAAGCGACGACGATGTACTGCTTGTCCTGCTACATAAAAAAAGACAACAAAGAAGGTTTTGGGTCCATCATATATTGAAAATAAGGAGAGAACATGGCGAGTTTCATCGGTTGGTACAGGAACTGAAGTTGTATCATTTTCGCTTTAGGACCTATTTCAGGATGTCTGTGGGACAGTTTGAAGAGTTGTTGGTGCTGTTGACCCCCCACACGATGAAACA
>NW_018127983.1:1081645-1093124 GCF_001952655.1 Monopterus albus
TTGACGCGCGAATAAATCGCGCGTTAAATTCGCGTCCGGTGTGAAAGGGCCTTGAGCCTTAACAAAACCAATGGAAGCTTGTCTTCCTTCCTGCCTTCCTTGAGGCTCACCCACAGGACAGTCTTCATGGAGTGATAAAACCACTTTCACAGTCCATTGGCCTGAAGATGGTAGGTGGTGGTGTCATGGAATTTCATCCCCAAACTGGCCGCTACAGCGTTCCACAGCTTGGAAGTAAACTGCAAGCCCCTGTCTGAGAATAGCCCAGGTGACATACCAAAATGGGCCACTCAGGTTCTGATGAATACTCATGCTACCTTGGTGGTTGATGCTGATGAGAGAGGCATGGCCACGGGTCAACATGTGGTCCTGTCTAGCATTGTGATTATGAAAGTGAACCCGTGGGAGGGAGGCAGCAGGCCCATGTGGTCCATGTGAATGTGGACAAACCAGCGATCTGGCACTGGGAATGGTCCCAGATGTGCTGTGGTGTGGCGCTGGATCTTGGCGCGCTGGCAAGCTAGAGCGGCAGCAGCCGAGGTCCTCACATCTTTCTTCAGTCAGTGCCAGATGAATTTGGCTGCCACCAATGTCTGAGTGGACTTCAAGCCTGGGTGGAAGAGTGAAAACACTGCACTGAAAACTTGATGCTGCCATGTTTTGAGAAAGATGGATTGAGGTTGGCCTGTATACACATCACAGAGCAGTGTAGTGCAGGCACTGTTGAAAACCAAATCCTACAACTGCAGAGATGTGATCGCCATCCTGAATGACGGCATGTCCGCATTAGCACACTAGTCATAGTCTAGCCCCAAATGGATGGTCCCTGCCATAGTCCAGGAGTGGCTGTTGTCCCGCCCTTTGCCCTTTCCAGCCATGTGCTGTATGTCCATGGTAAACTCCAAGATATAAGAGAGTTGTTGTTGTTGTTGTTGGTGAGCAGAGCACAGGGCGAACACCTTAGCCATGGTGAAAATGAAGGGTTTATGGTCCACAAATGCCATGAACTGGTGACCTTCCAGCAAGGGCAGAAAATGTTCAACCGCCAGATACATGCCTAGAAGGTGCTGGTTGAATGTGCTGTACTTATGCTTCCTGGGGCTCAGGTGGTGTCTGAAGAAGGTAAGTGGCTGCTGTGCGTCGCCCACCCACTGCTTGTGTACCCCACCCACAGCATAGTCCATTGCATCCGTGGTGATTGAGACGGTAGCGTCAGGCAGTGGATGTGCTAACTGCATGGCATTAACCAAGGCAACATAACCATTTTAGCATTGTTAAGAGCCCTGTCCCATTCCGTGAACCAGTCCACCTAGTGTTTTGAGGCCCAGCCCTTAATGGCTTTGTACAGGGGGCTGCATGAGGTGGGCAGCCCAGCAAATAAAGCAATGGTAGAAATTCACTATGCAGAGGAATTCCTGCAGGGCCTTGGCAGTTGCCGGTCTAGGGAAAGCTGCGATAGCCTGCACCTTGGCAGGGAGGGTAGCCACACCATCCTTCATGACTGTGTGCACCAGGAGATTGATGGCATCCAGAAATGGGAAAGGTGCTCTGCTTTGAATGTGCTGGGGACGAGGATATTGTCGAGGTAGACAAAATCAAAAGACAGGTCACACAGCACAGATTCCATAAGACACTGAAATGTCTGTGCTGTGTTCTTCAGCCCGAATGGTGTAAACATGAATTCAAACTGTCCAAAAGAAGTATCATCATGGCTTTTCGGATGTCTGGCATGTGGACTGGCACCTGGTGATATCATCGAACAATAGTGAGCAATACTGAGGCGCTCCATGTTGGCGAACTCTACCTTGGTAGCTGCAAACTTAGCAAGGTCGAGGCATTGTGCATTAGCGTGAACCGGTGGGCTGTAAGTACTAATATAGTGCTGTACTCCATGCTTTGAGGTTATGGAGGTGAAGGTGGATTACATGAGTGCAGGGCATTCGTCATGAATAAACAGCAGCCTGCCGGGTTGGCCAATGCTCATAGCTACTGGTGAGCACCAGCCCTATTGTTTCCCAGCCCATTGAAATGGCACATGGGGCCTGCAGTGAGCACTGCATCTGGGAGCAAACCAAGCAGAGGCTGACGACTCCCAAAATTCCAGTAGCTTGAGGAAAACGGCATTGGCCTAGTATTACCTAGTATTATCTAATTACCTGCTGCTAACATTGAAGCATGGCTGTCTCCAGTGAACCTTTTAATATTTCGATCTGAATCATTTCAGTACCCTGTGAAAAAGGGTCTTAAAGTTTTACCTGATCGCTACACACAGTGTTTGACTGTGCTGAAGGACTGAGGCTAACACTACATGTCCCAGCAGAAATTTTACATCCTCAATTTCTAAAAATCTATGTAGAAGCTGTAAACACTTTGTGTATTGCAGTATAGTGTGAGGTAGCCCTAGTAATGTAATGCAGTATAAAAATATTATTCACATGTCATTTGTTTTAACATAATCCTTTTTGTAAGTATCTATGGGAAATATACTTAGACAGATAAGACACAAGTAAGATTTATCATTTATTTGTAGAATATTTAAACAGTATCATTCATCATTAAGTGAGTCCATGGTAGGCTAGTGGTTAAGGCGCTGTGCCCTGCGCCGCTGCCTAAGGTAAAGGGCTTGACTGGAGTTACTAGAGTGCAAACCAAATAAAGCACAAGACAGAGCTACTAATATTGCTGTAAACTTGGAGCAGCTTTTTGGCTCTCACACAGGGGATATTTCTGAATTATGACTTTTCTAACATAATGTGACCCCACAAGTTAATGCCGTTTAATAATGATATTGAATTTTCTTGCTAACAAATGTAATAATGTTACACTTGAGCAGATAAACACAATTAAACCCATTCCTTGCAAATTTGCCTATGTTTTTCATTTTGGAAATGTTAAAAAAATCACACCAAATGCCTGATATCTTGTGACTTTTTCTGAACTAATGAAATTGTTTGTAATAATTTTTTATGATTTGATCTAATTTTTCTTTTCTACACTCTAGATTTAATGCATTTTTCATATTTTGCTTTAAAGCACATTGTAACTGTTTTTGAGAGTACATGATTGAAGATCTATAGTTTTGTATAATGTGTTTAAATTATTTTTCTGATTGCAGCTCATACAACTTATATTGCCATATTTTCCAGCTGTAGTTCTAAGACTGACTACAATTCTAGTAGATATGAAAACATAAGGTGGTACGGCAAACAAATGCCAACAAATGCCACAACCGCTTCTGGGAAAATTTCAGTTGATTTCTGTACTTAGACAATATGCAGAAAGATGTGTGGGGAAATTCCAAAACCTGTCATTTCCCAGCAGTGAGCATACATGAGTTGTTGCAACAGTGTGTTATTTTCAGGACAGCTGTCTCTTCCCTCACATACTCCACCTTTATTATGAAACTTTACTGACCTTATACTTGTTCCCCTAAACAAAGCAATGCATGTGGCTGAAATGCAAAAGACTGCCTCTGTGGTGTGTTCCAGTCGTCAGTTTTTCACCGACAACATCTATTTTTAGACAGGCTTGATAGCGAATGCACACAGCTCACTGAAGAGCTCATCTTTTTTTTTTCATCATTCAACTTCCTGTCCTGACGTGCTTCAGCGTGCAGCAGCAATTGGATGCTGGTTTTCACTTCCTCAAAAACAGCAATCAGCTGAGTCGCTGCGGTAGTACAAAGTGCAGTTTTTAAAGTAGTAAATTTCCGTTTTGACACGTTCATTTTTTTCTAAATATTTGTATAACCGCAGCAGGAGAAAACGGAGGAATGTGAACAGGAAGTGGGGGAAACATCTGGTGTCTGGAAGTACTCTCTCGGGCACAGAAAAGAGTGAAACATGGGCAGTGAGTACCAACCACTGTCTTCACCAGAGGCGTGCAGATGTTTATTCACTGGTATGTACTATATATCCTAAGATGTTTCTTGACATTTAATGAAGATTATGAGGTACATACATTATGATAGACTTAGTTAAATGGCTTTGTTCCTACCTAAAGTGCCAACATTCACTGTTGTTTTAAAATCTGGAAACTCCTCTTTTTTTGTCCCCCAGATGCAACCCATACTGAAACCAATGCCTGTATTAGTAACTCAGAATTTCTCATACTGAACATTATGGGATTAAAACACTTTATGACAACTCCAGTGACATCTAGAAGATAACACCACTTTAAGTGCTTAATCAAATATTAATTTATGTAGGCTATATAAGAATATAGTGCTAAATTGGCTTGGTTTAGCTTTATTTCATAAAACAACATAAAGATAACACATGCCAAAATAAGAGAAATAGAAAAGAACAAAGAAAGAAGCAAATATAATCCAACACAGGATACAAACTAAACAAATGGTAAACAGCATATACAGTAACACAAGCAAGGTACTGAGCTTAAAACTACAGCATGTCAGGATAAAAAAAACTATGTAACTTATATTTTCATAGTTGTTTCATACTTATTTTCATAAAGTTCCTGCCCTCCTCCCAGTGATGATGATAACAGACTGCTGTGGCCCTGCTACATTTCTATACATGAAAGATTATATAAGTTGTACATTTTACACATAACCTGCTGCTGCATAGTGACACATATTAGATGCACATTTAATCATTTAATAAATGAATAACTCTTAAATCTCATAAAGATATTTAACAATATGTTATTTGCATAGTAACAATGCTGGTAAACACATTACAGCACATACAGTTAAAAATGTTAGGTCACTAGACTCAGCCCTTACATTGTTTTATAATACCTACTGTATAATACTGCAGTATGCGTATAATATGCAGTATTGCATGCACAGCAGTGATGCTGCAAGCACTCTGTGGGCTGTGAAGAGGCTTCTCCTCCACTGACCAATCCTCCTCTCAGTAACACTTCTTGTTAAAGGGGCACTTCACTGATTCTGCACATCATGTTCAGTTTAGTCATCATACAGAGCCCTCCATAGCTCAGGAAAACAGTTTACAATATCTTCATGGTTCTGGAGGGACCTTTTCCAATGTCATCAGTCATAAAATATGAAAATATTTCTCACATCTTATATCCCTATAATCAGTTATTTTAAATAAACCGTCAAAACGTGAATGCAGCCTGTGGAAATGAATCAGTCTGCACATTATCATCATTGTTTTGTTTTGCATAAAGAGTATATTTTAGTAAATTCATAATAGAATGAAATTTTTTGGGCTGCTGCAAATGATTTTTTAATTGATAAATACAAGCCCAGATGTGGTGAATCTAGTTTAAGCCAACGCCCCTCATTTGTTTTTTCCCCATTCCCTTAATATCACTTTAAAGATCATTAGAGATGCCATAAATAAACAGAAACTGATAAGTTGGACATGTATTTTTATGCTTTCAGTGAATTGTGGGTCATGGATAAGGTGCACCTCAGTGCCAGGCAGATGTTTCATGTATTCAGTATCTGTTGTTAGTATTGCTGTAATGTCACTTTGTGATTCGCATAGTAATTATAAACAGAAAAATAAAAGTTGCCTTCACATTAGTCTGTGAAACACTAATCCCTGCTTCCTTCTAGAGGTGCTCTAGGCCTGTGCTTTGTGACAGCCGTGGTGTTAGCTTACCAGTCCCCCAACCCCCACCCAAACCCCCCCCCCACTGTAGCCAGATGGCTGTCACACAGGCAGTTCCTCGCCCAGACCATGCTGATTTCCCATCATTCTTTTGTTAATGAGGTCGTTAGCAATGCAATGGACAATTAAATTATCCCAATCTGGCATTTTCCTCGTTGGTATACTGTATAGTGTGCTGTACAGTGTTTCAAATCATCAAGCAGCATTGCTCAGTTTGACTGCTTCTGTTCAGATCATGGCAGCTATATCTTTACTATATTTTTTCCTTATTATTTGTGTCAGTGGTACTGTGTCGCAGTGAAATACAGCATCGCAAAGCCATCGACTAGGATGAACAGAGCTCTTGACAGAGGTGGTACTAGCACTTCTTCTCTGTGATAGTTGGAGACTGACAAAATTTGTTTTAGTACATCATCATCCTGTATGGAAACAACATAGCCTGGAGCTGCTGCTGCTGCTGCTGCACAGAGGAAGTTTTGTTAGCCAGTTAGTCGAGAGCTCACCTTCATGTGAAACTCTGCAGAACACTGGCACTGCTGACAGTTAATTATGGGAGTCACAGATCACACAGACGTGTCAGCTCGGCTACGATTGACATGCCGCATGTTTACATCTCTGTTGTAATGTTGTTTTCGAGTCATTTTCTCAGCAGAAGTGCATCTGTTATGTAGCTCCAGAAAGTGCCTCGGGGTTTGCCATAATGATTGTAAAAGCAGTACGGATTCGGGGGAATGAAATGTTAAAAAGAACTTGTGGGTATAATTGGTGAACCTGCCATCACAGTAACTATATTTTTGGTCAGGCTGTGAGGCACACAGACTGCCTGTTAGCTAGACTGTCATACTCTATAGGTATAATCCCTGCATGGTTCCATTATTTCTTTGCTAAATACACTTACAAAATCATTTTGACAATGAGTGAAAACCAACTAAACGTGATATATTGTTAGACAAGTAGACAAAAAGGAAGCAGACATATGAATTTTGACAGTTGCATTTTGGAGCACAACACTGCATTGCATCACTGGAATAATTTCCATTAGCAGGCCAGGTGGCTGGCGGCAGCAAACAGGGTGGTACAGTAAGAGGCAGCCAGACCTGTCTAAAAACACAAGAATTCTGGCTTAACCAAAATGAGTGCTGAGGGAGAAAAAGTTTATCAGGTTTCTCTGTTTTAGAGTCTCTGAGATATTAATGCAGGTAGTGATACAGTATATGCCTGGTCAGTAATAAAACCTGCTTACACAGATTCTGATGGGTTACATTAAAATCCCACCCTTTGATTAAAAGGTTTTTCATCTGAAGATAGATTTTCACCTGAAGCAGCCCAGTTCAATGAAAGCCCCAGAGGAGACAGGAGTGTCTGAGGCAGCAGTTTATCCCCCATTCAGGCGGGTGCACACACCACCGCTAGCCCTCACTGCTGCCTTCCAGTGTTTTCATAGTATGAAACCAGCAAATCTGGCTCCCAGCTACTGTCTAATACGCAGCTTCAAAGCTGCTCATTGGGGATCATCACTAACAAAGTTGTTGGTGAAGTTTGCTGCTAAATGAGAGATGAATGATTTGAGGACCTTTTTGTATAAGGTTGAAGAGTGAACCTGGTTAACATACACAGTATAAAGTCAAACTTACAGTGCAGTGTTGTGTTACTGACAACATTTCCACTTGTCAGAGATGTCAACCAGCAGCAATTACTTTTAAAGCCAAGATTCCCTTTGCCACGCTCTCAGTGGGAACAAAAAATGATCTAATGCTTAGGTCACATTACAGTGTGTGGTGAATGCTGTAACAGGAAAGAAGTTGTAGTATCCATGGGAGAATATTTGCAAAATTTGTCTTTTAGTGAGCGTACTATGATTTACACCTGACAAATTGTAAGTCAACTAACGATTTCTTGATCAGCAATGAATCTTAATGTGAATCAGGGCTTAGCCTTGATGCAATGTTAAATCAGTCTTAAACCATCTATAACCCCTATCGTCTCCTCTTTTACAGAGACACCAGAGTGCTTTATATGCAGGGATGCCGATCATCAAATCGATGACCCACTGAGGAATTTCTGTGATTGCAAGAATTTACTTGCCCATCACATGTGTCTAGCCACATGGCTCCAGAGGGTAAGAAAGACGTCCCATGGAGGGAACCTTGTCATTCTGAATTTCAACCTTGTTGTTTTTCTTCATCACGCACTTGTCAAAGATATATAAGGGGGAAAAAGTCAGTGATGGAATTTTAACAGTGAATAAATGTGCTTACCATCTTAGCATTCCTTATTGAGACAAAACTTTGCTGTTCACCTCAGGGTAATGAGCTACCTTTCAAATAGCAATACCAGTTAGTTTTAATGAGGGTTGCTGACAATGATAACACGTCATCGTTATACAATTGAAACACGGAGGCTGAAACTGTGAGTACCTCATAATGGACTGGCAGAAATCCAGGAAGCTATCATGCACCAGACACCTGTCACCTATTGCAAAATGGCTCATTAACATCTGTAGTACTCCTTGAACCAGCAGTTGTACTGATGCAGTACTTACTGCTGTGGTGTTTTTGCATTGCACCTCCCAAAAGACCACTTTAGGCCCCTTGGTTGTTGAAATGTACATTTCTGTAGGTGGCATACATTTCTCTGCCTGTTCACTCATGGTACTTATTGCTGCTCATGCTAATTACTCCTCTGCCATTAATTCCCGGCAAACTGCCACTGCTGCTGCCACCAGAATAGTAAAAAATATATAATTACCTCTGTGTATCCAAATTTTTCTTCCTAAAAACAAAAGGTAAAAAGTAAGTGAAAGTAAGTAAAGTGAAAATGGAAATTTAAACTGAAGTTTAACTTTTAACACTTCAGCTGCAGTTTTTCACATAAGTATTAAATCCTTTTGTATACAAATGTGTTTTTATGTCATGTGACATGAAAATGCACCTCAAGAAACCTTAGTTTGCATGGACAGGTGATATACTGTTACAGTGTTCCTTCTTTCATTACTGTATGCATTTACTGTTTGAATACCATAATGGAATTGTAACAGTCACATTATGATTGCACTGTACAAGCACTGGTTGTTGGCACTGAACATTTTAGCATATGATATGCTGTAAAGTAAAAAACAAAAAAAGTCATTTTTTTATATGAACAATGAATCAAATGACTGTGTGTAATGTGAAAATGGTTGCTTGTTCTAATGAACCCACACACAAAATTAGCTCTTAACTATGAAGTTTCTTTTAGCTCTACAGTTTTCAATGTCTATCTACTTGTTGTTTTGGTTGTAGGCTCGCAACTTTACTTTTTTGGTTCACTGTTCTTATCAGCATTAGCGAGCAGCTTTTATCAGCAACAAAGCTCTGATAAACCCTGTTTTTTCTGGCAAAATGCAGACTGGCAAATTTCAAGCAGGCACTTTACTTCTTCATTACTCCAGAGAGATCCTTTCACAGCCATGTTTGTTACTGTTCAAACCGACAGAGTTGAACAGTTATGATGTCATATAGTAGCCCACTTCCTTGTTTGACAACAGTCACGTTCACGTCTCCCACAGCCTGTACTCCAGTACACATGAATCGTGTGCAACACAACCTCTTCAAGCAGACTCGGGCATGCTGTCCAAGTCTGGTACACTTGTGTTCACGCTGATCAAAATGAACCGGACTTTGGGGTGTAGCTGGTTGTCACAGCGACACTGAAATTGCCATGAAGTCACTGGCAGGGTAGGCTCAAAGCTGTTGTAGTCTATCAGAATCAGAATCTGCTTTATTGGCCAGGTGTGTCGGACACACGAGGAATTTGACTCTGGCTCTCAATGTGCATGTACATATCACCGCAAGGGGCAAGTAAACAGCAAAGCAGCATAAGGCTGTGTAAAATAACAAAATAAGCAGTATTAACAAACAGTGCAAACAATGCAAAATAAGCAGTATAAACAGGCAGTAAACAATGCAGACTGACAAAGGAATGCTCACTGAGAGATAAATAGGAATTAAGATAGAGTACTTAAACCTAGAGACCTGTATGGATCCATATAATCTGTACATGTATATTTACAGGTGTTACACTGAGGGTTATTGTCCAGTCATACTATCATGGGTCAAGTGTTCATCAGAGTGATGGCCTGGGGGAAGAAACTATCCCTGTGCCTGGTTGTCTTAGTGCACAGTGACCTGTAATGCCGTCCAGAGGGGAGGTGTTCGAACAGATTATGTCCCCGGTGTGAGGGGTCTGCAGTGATCCTCTCCGCCCTCCTTTTGACCCGTGCGATATACAGGTCCTCCGTGGAGGACAGGCTTGCACCAGGCTTGCGTCTGTTGCTCTTACTTTGGTCAATGTTTGTTTTAATTTTAATTGTTGGAACTCTACGGGCTCAGTCTCTGCTGGTGTATGATCGCCGATTCCTTTTGGATCTTCAATTTAAAGTTGGTAACTTATGTGTACTTGATCGGGATGGGCATAAGACTGTTCCCCCGGTTTTGTCTGGGATTCCAGCCCATCTCCTTCGGGCTTCGGCTCTGCTCCCCTGGCGGAAACGTCCCCATCATTGGGGTAGGCGTAGTGGAAGGTTAGTGAAGCTGAAGACCCACCTGATGTGCTCCCCTTCTTTCCTTCAGACAGATTGGAAACTGTGTTCTTTCTTCGTGCTGTCTCGACGTTTCCTGGATCCTACCGATGCCTGTTTGGTGCCTGTTGTGGGTGGCGATGAAGGTCCCCGGACTTTTAGGCCCTGTTTTTCTTGGCTCCGACGGCGTGGGGTGGATCGTCATGCTTTGAAGACGCTTCGACCAGTTCCCCGGCCGGCGGTGTCACAGGCCCAGGACCTGGGAAGGATTGGCCTGGTGAATGCTCGGTCGCTCCCGGGACTTGGATTTTCTCTTTTTGACAGAGACATGGGTTGATGCTGGTGAGTTTAGTACTTTTAATGAACTTTTGCCGACTGGATGTTCTTATTTTAGCTCACCGCGGGTGTCTGGCCATGGATGTGGGACAGCATCTGTTTTTAAGAACAATTTTACCTGTAAGCAGTGCACACTATCATTACCCTCATTTTCTAGTTTTGAACTGACTGTATTTGAGGTGGGTCGGTCTGATCCAGTACTGTGTGCTGTTATTTATAGGCCACCCAAATATAATAAGAAGTTTGTGGATGACTTCTCGGATTTTTTGACTGGTATTATGCCCTTCTATGATCATATTCTTTTATTGGGTGATTTTAATATGCATGTGTGCTGCCCAGATAAACCACTGGTGAAAGAATTTTTAGCTGTTCTTGATGCTTTTGATTTGGTGCAATATGTGACTGGTCCTATACATGAGCAGGGACATACGCTGGATCTTATTGTTTCTTATGGTGTCCCTGTATCAAACCTGGATATATGTATAAATGCTTTTTCTGATCATATGCCTATTATATTCTAGGCAGGTTTTTTCCTTTGCAGTGGGTGCAGTACATGTGCCTACCCGGAGCCGCCGGGTAATTACCTCTTCTACTGCTGGACTATTTGTGGCTGCGTTTGACCAAGCTGTTGCTCAATTGGATCTGGCCGCTGGCAATGCAGAGGGGACTCAGTCCCTGGTTCGACCTTCCCTGTCACTCCATAATGGAATTGGTGGCCCCGCCGAAAACTCTGCAACCAAGGGCGAGGCTGGAACCCTGGTTTGGCACTAAAACTCAAGCAGCCAGACAATCCTGCCGTAAGGCGGAGCGTCGGTGGAAGAAGGATGGACTACAGGTGTCGTTCCAAATCCTAAAGGACTGTTGGCGTAACTATCAGAAGACTGTTGAAGAAGTTAAACAAGAATATTTGTCAAAAATTATTGTATCTAACACTCATAATCCGCGTGTTCTGTTTAAAACAATTGGGTCTGTGTTGGACCCT